>NC_081317.1:118627622-118927622 GCF_026419965.1 Kogia breviceps | reverse complement strand
GGGCAAAACAGAGAGAAATTCTTCCAAAATGCGTTCAGGGACTGGCATGCAACCAGGATTGACCACATCTACAGCCCCAGCGGCGGAAGACATAAGGCTGGACACTCTTGGGGCTGAGACGATTGGTGAGGTTGGGAAAGCAAATGCAGACCCTTGAAAGGAATCCTGCGTGCTCCCCATTCCATGGCTCCCAACTCTCCAGGTTCAACGCAATCTTCCGACAGCGAAAGCACTCATTGGAAACCCAGCGGATGCTACACCGTGGGATCGGGAAAGC
Source organism: Kogia breviceps (assembly GCF_026419965.1). Lineage (NCBI taxonomy): Eukaryota > Metazoa > Chordata > Mammalia > Artiodactyla > Physeteridae > Kogia > Kogia breviceps. Next base: position 118,927,345 of record NC_081317.1, on the reverse strand, counting down.
TTTCTGAAACTCACCTCAGTTTTCCTCTCCTGGTGCTCGTGTTCTCCATTCAGGCCCCCTTACTAACAATCTCCCCACTTGGAGACTCGGCGCCTTTCCATGCCTCTTTCGTACCGTCTGCAATTTGTCCGCAGGATGAACTGCAAGAGGGGGAACCAATGAGAGACTCGCTGGAGGTGTTTGGTCGGGCACATGTCACTCTCATTTCCCATCACGAAGAAGAATTCACCAGCGGTTCAGCCTGCCACCGCGGATCGACAATAGGGCGTGAAGCCATCCAGCCGTGTTGCGTCCCACTCACAAAAAAGCGACTTGGGAAATGGAGCTCAGGGGCCCTGCACTTCCCAAACCTGCAGAGTTCTAAACGATAACTATCGCCCCAAAATATATTGAGGTCAGGCTACGAAGAGGCGCTGAACGCAAGGCAGAACTGCAGGAAACGGATGTCAACGGGTACATCGGAATGGCCCCGATAGCACATGAAAAGCGCCAGAACGTGGACAATGATGCGGTTGGCCAAAAAGGGCGTATGCGTTTTTTCCTGAATATATTCAGGAAAAAACGCATACGCCCTTTTTGGCCAACCAAGCAACCTGGGACAGCAAATCAGCACTACAAAGAAATCTCTCGCCCCCCCCCGGGGGAAAAGGGCCAGGCGAAAAAAGTCTAAAAACCAGGAAGGCAGGACAGGCCACGGAGTCAAGGGAGCCTTGTTAAGCTGATGGGCGGGATGTCAATGGCCAACAGCCAATCTTCACAAGTGTATCCTCTTTCCCAAACCATGTAAAACACAGAACCACAGAGCATAGGGCACTTCCACACATGGGCGTTGACCTTGGGAAAATGAAAAAATCAACCAGACACAGGGACCCCAAAGTTGAGGGCTGCTGTCTTGACAAGAACCTCCACTCCGGTACACGTTTCATATCCCAGGAAAGAGCCAAGTGGACAAAGACGAGTGGACAAGTGGACAAAGACAAGTGGACAAGTGTACAAGTGGTGCCACGTAGGTCCAATGGAGTGTCACTCAGCCATGAACTCCACGTCATGAGGCTGGTAGCAGCATCCTGAGTGGATTTAGGTACGATCATCCTCAGTGAAATAAGTCCCACAAAAAAAGAAACTTATGATATCACTTATCGAGGGAATGTAAAAATCGCTCCCCATGAACGGAATCCCCAAACAGAACAGAGTCACGCTTTTAGAAAGCACACTTATGCCTGCTTCAGGGGAAAGGTGAGGTGGGGTGACGCATAAAACTCGAGTTTGAAATGAGCACAGATACCCTTCCGAAAACCGAATATGGAATGCACACGACCTACTCCTTGCTCAATCAACTGGACTCACCAGACCCTGTTCATCGCACAAGTATCTATCCGACTAGTAAGCATCTTAAAAGCTAAGTCTTGATATCTCTGTGTAAGTGCATCAAGTGTGTGTAAAGCGGCCTAAAACCAGCAGGGAAAATCAGCTCAGACCCATTCTGAGGATACATTTCCAACATAAAGAAGAAACAAGCAGGGCAAAACAGAGAGAAATTCTTACAAAATGCGTTCAGGGACTGGCATGCAACCAGGATTGACCACATCTACAGCCCCAGCGGCAGAAGACATAAGGCTGGACACTCTTGGGGCTGAGACGATTGGTGAGGTTGGGAAAGCAAATGCAGACCCTTGAAAGGAATCCTGCGTGCTCCCCATTCCATGGGTCCCAACTCTCCAGGTTCAACGCAATCTTCCGACAGCGAAAGCACTCATTGGAAACCCAGCGGATGCTACACCGTGGGCTCGGGAAAGCTTTCTGAAACTCACCTCAGTTTTCATCTCCTGGTGCTCGTGTTCTCCATTCAGGCCCCCTTACTAACAATCTCCCCACTTGGAGACTCGGCGCCTTTCCATGCCTCTTTCGTACCGTCTGCAATTTGTCCGCAGGATGAACTGCAAGAGGGGGAACCAATGAGAGACTCGCTGGAGGTGTTTGGTCGGGCACATGTCACTCTCATTTCCCATCACGAAGAAGACTTCACCAGAGGTTCAGCCTGCCACCGCGGATCGACAAGAGGGCGTGAAGCCATCCAGCCGTGTTGCGTCCCACTCACAAAAAAGCGACTTGGGAAATGGAGCTCAGGGGCACTGCACTTCCCAAACCTGCAGAGTTCTAAACGATAACTATCGCCCCAAAATATATTGAGGTCAGGCTACGAAGAGGCGTTGAACGCAAGGCAGAATTGCAGGAAACGGATGTCAACGGGTACATCGGAATGGCCCCGATAGCACATGAAAAGCGCCAGAACGTGGACAATGATGCGGTTGGCCAAAAAGGGCGTATGCGTTTTTTCCTGAATATATTCAGGAAAAAACGCATACGCCCTTTTTGGCCAACCAAGCAACCTGGGAGAGCAAATCAGCACTACAAAGAAATCTCTCGCCCCCCCCCCCCCCGGGGCAAAAGGGCCAGGCGAAAAAAGTCTAAAAACCAGGAAGGCAGGACAGGCCACGGAGTCAAGGGAGCCTTGTTAAGCTGATGGGCGGGATGTCAATGGCCAACAGCCAATCTTCACAAGTGTATCCTCTTTCCCAAACCATGTAAAACACAGAACCACAGAGCATAGGGCACTTCCACACATGGGCGTTGACCTTGGGAAAATGAAAAAATCAACCAGACACAGGGACCCCAAAGTTGAGGGCTGCTGTCTTGACAAGAACCTCCACTCCGGTACACGTTTCATATCCCAGGAAAGAGCCAAGTGGACAAAGACGAGTGGACAAGTGGACAAAGACAAGTGGACAAGTGTACAAGTGGTGCCACGTAGGTCCAATGGAGTGTCACTCAGCCATGAACTCCACGTCATGAGGCTGGTAGCAGCATCCTGAGTGGATTTAGGTACGATCATCCTCAGTGAAATAAGTCCCACAAAAAAAGAAACTTATGATATCACTTATCGAGGGAATGTAAAAATCGCTCCCCATGAACGGAATCCCCAAACAGAACAGAGTCACGCTTTTAGAAAGCACACTTATGCCTGCTTCAGGGGAAAGGTGAGGTGGGGTGACGCATAAAACTCGAGTTTGAAATGAGCACACATACCCTTCCGAAAACCGAATATGGAATGCACACGACCTACTCCTTGCTCAATCAACTGGACTCACCAGACCCTGTTCATCGCACAAGTATCTATCCGACTAGTAAGCATCTTAAAAGCTAAGTCTTGATATCTCTGTGTAAGTGCATCAAGTGTGTGTAAAGCGGCCTAAAACCAGCAGGGAAAATCAGCTCAGACCCATTCTGAGGATACATTTCCAACATAAAGAAGAAACAAGCAGGGCAAAACAGAGAGAAATTCTTCCAAAATGCGTTCAGGGACTGGCATGCAACCAGGATTGACCACATCTACAGCCCCAGCGGCGGAAGACATAAGGCTGGACACTCTTGGGGCTGAGACGATTGGTGAGGTTGGGAAAGCAAATGCAGACCCTTGAAAGGAATCCTGCGTGCTCCCCATTCCATGGGTCCCAACTCTCCAGGTTCAACGCAATCTTCCGACAGCGAAAGCACTCATTGGAAACCCAGCGGATGCTACACCGTGGGCTCGGGAAAGCTTTCTGAAACTCACCTCAGTTTTCATCTCCTGGTGCTCGTGTTCTCCATTCAGGCCCCCTTACTAACAATCTCCCCACTTGGAGACTCGGCGCCTTTCCATGCCTCTTTCGTACCGTCTGCAATTTGTCCGCAGGATGAACTGCAAGAGGGGGAACCAATGAGAGACTCGCTGGAGGTGTTTGGTCGGGCACATGTCACTCTCATTTCCCATCACGAAGAAGAATTCACCAGAGGTTCAGCCTGCCACCGCGGATCGACAAGAGGGCGTGAAGCCATCCAGCCGTGTTGCGTCCCACTCACAAAAAAGCGACTTGGGAAATGGAGCTCAGGGGCACTGCACTTCCCAAACCTGCAGAGTTCTAAACGATAACTATCGCCCCAAAATATATTGAGGTCAGGCTACGAAGAGGCGTTGAACGCAAGGCAGAATTGCAGGAAACGGATGTCAACGGGTACATCGGAATGGCCCCGATAGCACATGAAAAGCGCCAGAACGTGGACAATGATGTGGTTGGCCAAAAAGGGCGTATGCGTTTTTTCCTGAATATATTCAGGAAAAAACGCATACGCCCTTTTTGGCCAACCAAGCAACCTGGGAGAGCAAATCAGCACTACAAAGAAATCTCTCGCCACCCCCCCCGGGGCAAAAGGGCCAGGCGAAAAAAGTCTAAAAACCAGAAAGGCAGGACAGCCCACGGAGTCAAGGGAGCCTTGTTAAGCTGATGGGCGGGATGTCAATGGCCAACAGCCAATCTTCACAAGTGTATCCTCTTTCCCAAACCATGTAAAACACAGAACCACAGAGCATAGGGCACTTCCACACATGGGCGTTGACCTTGGGAAAATGAAAAAATCAACCAGACACAGGGACCCCAAAGTTGAGGGCTGCTGTCTTGACAAGAACCTCCACTCCGGTACACGTTTCATATCCCAGGAAAGAGCCAAGTGGACAAAGACGAGTGGACAAGTGGACAAAGACAAGTGGACAAGTGGTGCTACGTAGGTCCAATGGAGTGTCACTCAGCCATGAAATCCACGTCATGAGGCTGGTAGCAGCATCCTGAGTGGATTTAGGTACGATCATCCTCAGTGAAATAAGTCCCACAAAAAAAGAAACTTATGATATCACTTATCGAGGGAATGTAAAAATCGCTCCCCATGAACGGAATCCCCAAACAGAACAGAGTCACGCTTTTAGAAAACACACTTATGCCTGCTTCAGGGGAAAGGTGAGGTGCGGTGACGCATAAAACTCGAGTTTGAAATGAGCACAGATACCCTTCCGAAAACCGAATATGGAATGGACACGACCTACTCCTTGCTCAATCAACTGGACTCACCAGACCCTGTTCATCGCACAAGTATCTATCCGACTAGTAAGCATCTTAAAAGCTAAGTCTTGATATCTCTGTGTAAGTGCATCAAGTGTGTGTAAAGCGGCCTAAAACCAGCAGGGAAAATCAGCTCAGACCCATTCTGAGGATACATTTCCAACACAAAGAAGAAACAAGCAGGGCAAAACAGAGAGAAATTCTTCCAAAATGCGTTCAGGGACTGGCATGCAACCAGGATTGACCACATCTACAGCCCCAGCGGCAGAAGACATAAGGCTGGACACTCTTGGGGCTGAGACGATTGGTGAGGTTGGGAAAGCAAATGCAGACCCTTGAAAGGAATCCTGCGTGCTCCCCATTCCATGGCTCCCAACTCTCCAGGTTCAACGCAATCTTCCGACAGCGAAAGCACTCATTGGAAACCCAGCGGATGCTACACCGTGGGATCGGGAAAGCTTTCTGAAACTCACCTCAGTTTTCCTCTCCTGGTGCTCGTGTTCTCCATTCAGGCCCCCTTACTAACAATCTCCCCACTTGGAGACTCGGCGCCTTTCCATGCCTCTTTCGTACCGTCTGCAATTTGTCCGCAGGATGAACTGCAAGAGGGGGAACCAATGAGAGACTCGCTGGAGGTGTTTGGTCGGGCACATGTCACTCTCATTTCCCATCACGAAGAAGAATTCACCAGCGGTTCAGCCTGCCACCGCGGATCGACAAGAGGGCGTGAAGCCATCCAGCCGTGTTGCGTCCCACTCACAAAAAAGCGACTTGGGAAATGGAGCTCAGGGGCCCTGCACTTCCCAAACCTGCAGAGTTCTAAACGATAACTATCGCCCCAAAATATATTGAGGTCAGGCTACGAAGAGGCGCTGAACGCAAGGCAGAACTGCAGGAAACGGATGTCAACGGGTACATCGGAATGGCCCCGATAGCACATGAAAAGCGCCAGAACGTGGACAATGATGCGGTTGGCCAAAAAGGGCGTATGCGTTTTTTCCTGAATATATTCAGGAAAAAACGCATACGCCCTTTTTGGCCAACCAAGCAACCTGGGAGAGCAAATCAGCACTACAAAGAAATCCCCCCCCACGGGGCAAAAGGGCCAGGCGAAAAAAGTCTAAAAACCAGAAAGGCAGGACAGCCCACGGAGTCAAGGGAGCCTTGTTAAGCTGATGGGCGGGATGTCAATGGCCAACAGCCAATCTTCACAAGTGTATCCTCTTTCCCAAACCATGTAAAACACAGAACCACAGAGCATAGGGCACTTCCACACATGGGCGTTGACCTTGGGAAAATGAAAAAATCAACCAGACACAGGGACCCCAAAGTTGAGGGCTGCTGTCTTGACAAGAACCTCCACTCCGGTACACGTTTCATATCCCAGGAAAGAGCCAAGTGGACAAAGACGAGTGGACAAGTGGACAAAGACAAGTGGACAAGTGGACAAGTGGTGCTACGTAGGTCCAATGGAGTGTCACTCAGCCATGAAATCCACGTCATGAGGCTGGTAGCAGCATCCTGAGTGGATTTAGGTACGATCATCCTCAGTGAAATAAGTCCCACAAAAAAAGAAACTTATGATATCACTTATCGAGGGAATGTAAAAATCGCTCCCCATGAACGGAATCCCCAAACAGAACAGAGTCACGCTTTTAGAAAACACACTTATGCCTGCTTCAGGGGAAAGGTGAGGTGGGGTGACGCATAAAACTCGAGTTTGAAATGAGCACAGATACCCTTCCGAAAACCGAATATGGAATGGACACGACCTACTCCTTGCTCAATCAACTGGACTCACCAGACCCTGTTCATCGCACAAGTATCTATCCGACTAGTAAGCATCTTAAAAGCTAAGTCTTGATATCTCTGTGTAAGTGCATCAAGGGTGTGTAAAGCGGCCTAAAACCAGCAGGGAAAATCAGCTCAGACCCATTCTGAGGATACATTTCCAACACAAAGAAGAAACAAGCAGGGCAAAACAGAGAGAAATTCTTCCAAAATGCGTTCAGGGACTGGCATGCAACCAGGATTGACCACATCTACAGCCCCAGCGGCAGAAGACATAAGGCTGGACACTCTTGGGGCTGAGACGATTGGTGAGGTTGGGAAAGCAAATGCAGACCCTTGAAAGGAATCCTGCGTGCTCCCCATTCCATGGCTCCCAACTCTCCAGGTTCAACGCAATCTTCCGACAGCGAAAGCACTCATTGGAAACCCAGCGGATGCTACACCGTGGGATCGGGAAAGCTTTCTGAAACTCACCTCAGTTTTCCTCTCCTGGTGCTCGTGTTCTCCATTCAGGCCCCCTTACTAACAATCTCCCCACTTGGAGACTCGGCGCCTTTCCATGCCTCTTTCGTACCGTCTGCAATTTGTCCGCAGGATGAACTGCAAGAGGGGGAACCAATGAGAGACTCGCTGGAGGTGTTTGGTCGGGCACATGTCACTCTCATTTCCCATCACGAAGAAGAATTCACCAGCGGTTCAGCCTGCCACCGCGGATCGACAATAGGGCGTGAAGCCATCCAGCCGTGTTGCGTCCCACTCACAAAAAAGCGACTTGGGAAATGGAGCTCAGGGGCCCTGCACTTCCCAAACCTGCAGAGTTCTAAACGATAACTATCGCCCCAAAATATATTGAGGTCAGGCTACGAAGAGGCGTTGAACGCAAGGCAGAACTGCAGGAAACGGATGTCAACGGGTACATCGGAATGGCCCCGATAGCACATGAAAAGCGCCAGAACGTGGACAATGATGCGGTTGGCCAAAAAGGGCGTATGCGTTTTTTCCTGAATATATTCAGGAAAAAACGCATACGCCCTTTTTGGCCAACCAAGCAACCTGGGAGAGCAAATCAGCACTACAAAGAAATCTCTCGCCCCCCCCCCCCCGGGGCAAAAGGGCCAGGCGAAAAAAGTCTAAAAACCAGAAAGGCAGGACAGCCCACGGAGTCAAGGGAGCCTTGTTAAGCTGATGGGCGGGATGTCAATGGCCAACAGCCAATCTTCACAAGTGTATCCTCTTTCCCAAACCATGTAAAACACAGAACCACAGAGCATAGGGCACTTCCACACATGGGCGTTGACCTTGGGAAAATGAAAAAATCAACCAGACACAGGGACCCCAAAGTTGAGGGCTGCTGTCTTGACAAGAACCTCCACTCCGGTACACGTTTCATATCCCAGGAAAGAGCCAAGTGGACAAAGACGAGTGGACAAGTGGACAAAGACAAGTGGACAAGTGGACAAGTGGTGCTACGTAGGTCCAATGGAGTGTCACTCAGCCATGAAATCCACGTCATGAGGCTGGTAGCAGCATCCTGAGTGGATTTAGGTACGATCATCCTCAGTGAAATAAGTCCCACAAAAAAAGAAACTTATGATATCACTTATCGAGGGAATGTAAAAATCGTTCCCCATGAACGGAATCCCCAAACAGAACAGAGTCACGCTTTTAGAAAACACACTTATGCCTGCTTCAGGGGAAAGGTGAGGTGCGGTGACGCATAAAACTCGAGTTTGAAATGAGCACAGATACCCTTCCGAAAACCGAATATGGAATGGACACGACCTACTCCTTGCTCAATCAACTGGACTCACCAGACCCTGTTCATCGCACAAGTATCTATCCGACTAGTAAGCATCTTAAAAGCTAAGTCTTGATATCTCTGTGTAAGTGCATCAAGGGTGTGTAAAGCGGCCTAAAACCAGCAGGGAAAATCAGCTCAGACCCATTCTGAGGATACATTTCCAACACAAAGAAGAAACAAGCAGGGCAAAACAGAGAGAAATTCTTCCAAAATGCGTTCAGGGACTGGCATGCAACCAGGATTGACCACATCTACAGCCCCAGCGGCAGAAGACATAAGGCTGGACACTCTTGGGGCTGAGACGATTGGTGAGGTTGGGAAAGCAAATGCAGACCCTTGAAAGGAATCCTGCGTGCTCCCCATTCCATGGCTCCCAACTCTCCAGGTTCAACGCAATCTTCCGACAGCGAAAGCACTCATTGGAAACCCAGCGGATGCTACACCGTGGGATCGGGAAAGCTTTCTGAAACTCACCTCAGTTTTCCTCTCCTGGTGCTCGTGTTCTCCATTCAGGCCCCCTTACTAACAATCTCCCCACTTGGAGACTCGGCGCCTTTCCATGCCTCTTTCGTACCGTCTGCAATTTGTCCGCAGGATGAACTGCAAGAGGGGGAACCAATGAGAGACTCGCTGGAGGTGTTTGGTCGGGCACATGTCACTCTCATTTCCCATCACGAAGAAGAATTCACCAGCGGTTCAGCCTGCAACCGCGGATCGACAATAGGGCGTGAAGCCATCCAGCCGTGTTGCGTCCCACTCACAAAAAAGCGACTTGGGAAATGGAGCTCAGGGGCCCTGCACTTCCCAAACCTGCAGAGTTCTAAACGATAACTATCGCCCCAAAATATATTGAGGTCAGGCTACGAAGAGGCGTTGAACGCAAGGCAGAACTGCAGGAAACGGATGTCAACGGGTACATCGGAATGGCCCCGATAGCACATGAAAAGCGCCAGAACGTGGACAATGATGCGGTTGGCCAAAAAGGGCGTATGCGTTTTTTCCTGAATATATTCAGGAAAAAACGCATACGCCCTTTTTGGCCAACCAAGCAACCTGGGACAGCAAATCAGCACTACAAAGAAATCTCTCGCCCCCCCCCCCCCCCCGGGGCAAAAGGGCCAGGCGAAAAAAGTCTAAAAACCAGAAAGGCAGGACAGCCCACGGAGTCAAGGGAGCCTTGTTAAGCTGATGGGCGGGATGTCAATGGCCAACAGCCAATCTTCACAAGTGTATCCTCTTTCCCAAACCATGTAAAACACAGAACCACAGAGCATAGGGCACTTCCACACATGGGCGTTGACCTTGGGAAAATGAAAAAATCAACCAGACACAGGGACCCCAAAGTTGAGGGCTGCTGTCTTGACAAGAACCTCCACTCCGGTACACGTTTCATATCCCAGGAAAGAGCCAAGTGGACAAAGACGAGTGGACAAGTGGACAAAGACAAGTGGACAAGTGGACAAGTGGTGCTACGTAGGTCCAATGGAGTGTCACTCAGCCATGAAATCCACGTCATGAGGCTGGTAGCAGCATCCTGAGTGGATTTAGGTACGATCATCCTCAGTGAAATAAGTCCCACAAAAAAAGAAACTTATGATATCACTTATCGAGGGAATGTAAAAATCGTTCCCCATGAACGGAATCCCCAAACAGAACAGAGTCACGCTTTTAGAAAACACACTTATGCCTGCTTCAGGGGAAAGGTGAGGTGCGGTGACGCATAAAACTCGAGTTTGAAATGAGCACAGATACCCTTCCGAAAACCGAATATGGAATGGACACGACCTACTCCTTGCTCAATCAACTGGACTCACCAGACCCTGTTCATCGCACAAGTATCTATCCGACTAGTAAGCATCTTAAAAGCTAAGTCTTGATATCTCTGTGTAAGTGCATCAAGGGTGTGTAAAGCGGCCTAAAACCAGCAGGGAAAATCAGCTCAGACCCATTCTGAGGATACATTTCCAACACAAAGAAGAAACAAGCAGGGCAAAACAGAGAGAAATTCTTCCAAAATGCGTTCAGGGACTGGCATGCAACCAGGATTGACCACATCTACAGCCCCAGCGGCAGAAGACATAAGGCTGGACACTCTTGGGGCTGAGACGATTGGTGAGGTTGGGAAAGCAAATGCAGACCCTTGAAAGGAATCCTGCGTGCTCCCCATTCCATGGCTCCCAACTCTCCAGGTTCAACGCAATCTTCCGACAGCGAAAGCACTCATTGGAAACCCAGCGGATGCTACACCGTGGGATCGGGAAAGCTTTCTGAAACTCACCTCAGTTTTCCTCTCCTGGTGCTCGTGTTCTCCATTCAGGCCCCCTTACTAACAATCTCCCCACTTGGAGACTCGGCGCCTTTCCATGCCTCTTTCGTACCGTCTGCAATTTGTCCGCAGGATGAACTGCAAGAGGGGGAACCAATGAGAGACTCGCTGGAGGTGTTTGGTCGGGCACATGTCACTCTCATTTCCCATCACGAAGAAGAATTCACCAGCGGTTCAGCCTGCAACCGCGGATCGACAATAGGGCGTGAAGCCATCCAGCCGTGTTGCGTCCCACTCACAAAAAAGCGACTTGGGAAATGGAGCTCAGGGGCCCTGCACTTCCCAAACCTGCAGAGTTCTAAACGATAACTATCGCCCCAAAATATATTGAGGTCAGGCTACGAAGAGGCGTTGAACGCAAGGCAGAACTGCAGGAAACGGATGTCAACGGGTACATCGGAATGGCCCCGATAGCACATGAAAAGCGCCAGAACGTGGACAATGATGCGGTTGGCCAAAAAGGGCGTATGCGTTTTTTCCTGAATATATTCAGGAAAAAACGCATACGCCCTTTTTGGCCAACCAAGCAACCTGGGACAGCAAATCAGCACTACAAAGAAATCTCTCGCCCCCCCCCCCCCCCGGGGCAAAAGGGCCAGGCGAAAAAAGTCTAAAAACCAGAAAGGCAGGACAGCCCACGGAGTCAAGGGAGCCTTGTTAAGCTGATGGGCGGGATGTCAATGGCCAACAGCCAATCTTCACAAGTGTATCCTCTTTCCCAAACCATGTAAAACACAGAACCACAGAGCATAGGGCACTTCCACACATGGGCGTTGACCTTGGGAAAATGAAAAAATCAACCAGACACAGGGACCCCAAAGTTGAGGGCTGCTGTCTTGACAAGAACCTCCACTCCGGTACACGTTTCATATCCCAGGAAAGAGCCAAGTGGACAAAGACGAGTGGACAAGTGGACAAAGACAAGTGGACAAGTGGACAAGTGGTGCTACGTAGGTCCAATGGAGTGTCACTCAGCCATGAAATCCACGTCATGAGGCTGGTAGCAGCATCCTGAGTGGATTTAGGTACGATCATCCTCAGTGAAATAAGTCCCACAAAAAAAGAAACTTATGATATCACTTATCGAGGGAATGTAAAAATCGTTCCCCATGAACGGAATCCCCAAACAGAACAGAGTCACGCTTTTAGAAAACACACTTATGCCTGCTTCAGGGGAAAGGTGAGGTGCGGTGACGCATAAAACTCGAGTTTGAAATGAGCACAGATACCCTTCCGAAAACCGAATATGGAATGGACACGACCTACTCCTTGCTCAATCAACTGGACTCACCAGACCCTGTTCATCGCACAAGTATCTATCCGACTAGTAAGCATCTTAAAAGCTAAGTCTTGATATCTCTGTGTAAGTGCATCAAGGGTGTGTAAAGCGGCCTAAAACCAGCAGGGAAAATCAGCTCAGACCCATTCTGAGGATACATTTCCAACATAAAGAAGAAACAAGCAGGGCAAAACAGAGAGAAATTCTTCCAAAATGCGTTCAGGGACTGGCATGCAACCAGGATTGACCACATCTACAGCCCCAGCGGCAGAAGACATAAGGCTGGACACTCTTGGGGCTGAGACGATTGGTGAGGTTGGGAAAGCAAATGCAGACCCTTGAAAGGAATCCTGCGTGCTCCCCATTCCATGGCTCCCAACTCTCCAGGTTCAACGCAATCTTCCGACAGCGAAAGCACTCATTGGAAACCCAGCGGATGCTACACCGTGGGATCGGGAAAGCTTTCTGAAACTCACCTCAGTTTTCCTCTCCTGGTGCTCGTGTTCTCCATTCAGGCCCCCTTACTAACAATCTCCCCACTTGGAGACTCGGCGCCTTTCCATGCCTCTTTCGTACCGTCTGCAATTTGTCCGCAGGATGAACTGCAAGAGGGGGAACCAATGAGAGACTCGCTGGAGGTGTTTGGTCGGGCACATGTCACTCTCATTTCCCATCACGAAGAAGAATTCACCAGCGGTTCAGCCTGCAACCGCGGATCGACAATAGGGCGTGAAGCCATCCAGCCGTGTTGCGTCCCACTCACAAAAAAGCGACTTGGGAAATGGAGCTCAGGGGCCCTGCACTTCCCAAACCTGCAGAGTTCTAAACGATAACTATCGCCCCAAAATATATTGAGGTCAGGCTACGAAGAGGCGTTGAACGCAAGGCAGAACTGCAGGAAACGGATGTCAACGGGTACATCGGAATGGCCCCGATAGCACATGAAAAGCGCCAGAACGTGGACAATGATGCGGTTGGCCAAAAAGGGCGTATGCGTTTTTTCCTGAATATATTCAGGAAAAAACGCATACGCCCTTTTTGGCCAACCAAGCAACCTGGGACAGCAAATCAGCACTACAAAGAAATCTCTCGCCCCCCCCCCGGGGGCAAAAGGGCCAGGCGAAAAAAGTCTAAAAACCAGAAAGGCAGGACAGCCCACGGAGTCAAGGGAGCCTTGTTAAGCTGATGGGCGGGATGTCAATGGCCAACAGCCAATCTTCACAAGTGTATCCTCTTTCCCAAACCATGTAAAACACAGAACCACAGAGCATAGGGCACTTCCACACATGGGCGTTGACCTTGGGAAAATGAAAAAATCAACCAGACACAGGGACCCCAAAGTTGAGGGCTGCTGTCTTGACAAGAACCTCCACTCCGGTACACGTTTCATATCCCAGGAAAGAGCCAAGTGGACAAAGACGAGTGGACAAGTGGACAAAGACATGTGGACAAGTGGTGCTACGTAGGTCCAATGGAGTGTCACTCAGCCATGAAATCCACGTCATGAGGCTGGTAGCAGCATCCTGAGTGGATTTAGGTACGATCATCCTCAGTGAAATAAGTCCCACAAAAAAAGAAACTTATGATATCACTTATCGAGGGAATGTAAAAATCGCTCCCCATGAACGGAATCCCCAAACAGAACAGAGTCACGCTTTTAGAAAACACACTTATGCCTGCTTCAGGGGAAAGGTGAGGTGCGGTGACGCATAAAACTCGAGTTTGAAATGAGCACAGATACCCTTCCGAAAACCGAATATGGAATGGACACGACCTACTCCTTGCTCAATCAACTGGACTCACCAGACCCTGTTCATCGCACAAGTATCTATCCGACTAGTAAGCATCTTAAAAGCTAAGTCTTGATATCTCTGTGTAAGTGCATCAAGTGTGTGTAAAGCGGCCTAAAACCAGCAGGGAAAATCAGCTCAGACCCATTCTGAGGATACATTTCCAACACAAAGAAGAAACAAGCAGGGCAAAACAGAGAGAAATTCTTCCAAAATGCGTTCAGGGACTGGCATGCAACCAGGATTGACCACATCTACAGCCCCAGCGGCAGAAGACATAAGGCTGGACACTCTTGGGGCTGAGACGATTGGTGAGGTTGGGAAAGCAAATGCAGACCCTTGAAAGGAATCCTGCGTGCTCCCCATTCCATGGCTCCCAACTCTCCAGGTTCAACGCAATCTTCCGACAGCGAAAGCACTCATTGGAAACCCAGCGGATGCTACACCGTGGGATCGGGAAAGCTTTCTGAAACTCACCTCAGTTTTCCTCTCCTGGTGCTCGTGTTCTCCATTCAGGCCCCCTTACTAACAATCTCCCCACTTGGAGACTCGGCGCCTTTCCATGCCTCTTTCGTACCGTCTGCAATTTGTCCGCAGGATGAACTGCAAGAGGGGGAACCAATGAGAGACTCGCTGGAGGTGTTTGGTCGGGCACATGTCACTCTCATTTCCCATCACGAAGAAGAATTCACCAGCGGTTCAGCCTGCCACCGCGGATCGACAATAGGGCGTGAAGCCATCCAGCCGTGTTGCGTCCAACTCACAAAAAAGCGACTTGGGAAATGGAGCTCAGGGGCCCTGCACTTCCCAAACCTGCAGAGTTCTAAACGATAACTATCGCCCCAAAATATATTGAGCGCAGGCTACGAAGAGGCGCTGAACGCAAGGCAGAACTGCAGGAAACGGATGTCAACGGGTACATCGGAATGGCCCCGATAGCACATGAAAAGCGCCAGAACGTGGACAATGATGCGGTTGGCCAAAAAGGGCGTATGCGTTTTTTCCTGAATATATTCAGGAAAAAACGCATACGCCCTTTTTGGCCAACCAAGCAACCTGGGAGAGCAAATCAGCACTACAAAGAAATCTCTCGCCCCCCCCCACGGGGCAAAAGGGCCAGGCGAAAAAAGTCTAAAAACCAGAAAGGCAGGACAGCCCACGGAGTCAAGGGAGCCTTGTTAAGCTGATGGGCGGGATGTCAATGGCCAACAGCCAATCTTCACAAGTGTATCCTCTTTCCCAAACCATGTAAAACACAGAACCACAGAGCATAGGGCACTTCCACACATGGGCGTTGACCTTGGGAAAATGAAAAAATCAACCAGACACAGGGACCCCAAAGTTGAGGGCTGCTGTCTTGACAAGAACCTCCACTCCGGTACACGTTTCATATCCCAGGAAAGAGCCAAGTGGACAAAGACGAGTGGACAAGTGGACAAAGACAAGTGGACAAGTGGACAAGTGGTGCTACGTAGGTCCAATGGAGTGTCACTCAGCCATGAAATCCACGTCATGAGGCTGGTAGCAGCATCCTGAGTGGATTTAGGTACGATCATCCTCAGTGAAATAAGTCCCACAAAAAAAGAAACTTATGATATCACTTATCGAGGGAATGTAAAAATCGTTCCCCATGAACGGAATCCCCAAACAGAACAGAGTCACGCTTTTAGAAAACACACTTATGCCTGCTTCAGGGGAAAGGTGAGGTGCGGTGACGCATAAAACTCGAGTTTGAAATGAGCACAGATACCCTTCCGAAAACCGAATATGGAATGGACACGACCTACTCCTTGCTCAATCAACTGGACTCACCAGACCCTGTTCATCGCACAAGTATCTATCCGACTAGTAAGCATCTTAAAAGCTAAGTCTTGATATCTCTGTGTAAGTGCATCAAGGGTGTGTAAAGCGGCCTAAAACCAGCAGGGAAAATCAGCTCAGACCCATTCTGAGGATACATTTCCAACACAAAGAAGAAACAAGCAGGGCAAAACAGAGAGAAATTCTTCCAAAATGCGTTCAGGGACTGGCATGCAACCAGGATTGACCACATCTGCAGCCCCAGCGGCGGAAGACATAAGGCTGGACACTCTTGGGGCTGAGACGATTGGTGAGGTTGGGAAAGCAAATGCAGACCCTTGAAAGGAATCCTGCGTGCTCCCCATTCCATGGCTCCCAACTCTCCAGGTTCAACGCAATCTTCCGACAGCGAAAGCACTCATTGGAAACCCAGCGGATGCTACACCGTGGGATCGGGAAAGCTTTCTGAAACTCACCTCAGTTTTCCTCTCCTGGTGCTCGTGTTCTCCATTCAGGCCCCCTTACTAACAATCTCCCCACTTGGAGACTCGGCGCCTTTCCATGCCTCTTTCGTACCGTCTGCAATTTGTCCGCAGGATGAACTGCAAGAGGGGGAACCAATGAGAGACTCGCTGGAGGTGTTTGGTCGGGCACATGTCACTCTCATTTCCCATCACGAAGAAGAATTCACCAGCGGTTCAGCCTGCAACCGCCCATCGACAATAGGGCGTGAAGCCATCCAGCCGTGTTGCGTCCCACTCACAAAAAAGCGACTTGGGAAATGGAGCTCAGGGGCCCTGCACTTCCCAAACCTGCAGAGTTCTAAACGATAACTATCGCCCCAAAATATATTGAGGTCAGGCTACGAAGAGGCGTTGAACGCAAGGCAGAACTGCAGGAAACGGATGTCAACGGGTACATCGGAATGGCCCCGATAGCACATGAAAAGCGCCAGAACGTGGACAATGATGCGGTTGGCCAAAAAGGGCGTATGCGTTTTTTCCTGAATATATTCAGGAAAAAACGCATACGCCCTTTTTGGCCAACCAAGCAACCTGGGACAGCAAATCAGCACTACAAAGAAATCTCTCGCCCCCCCCCCCCGGGGCAAAAGGGCCAGGCGAAAAAAGTCTAAAAACCAGAAAGGCAGGACAGCCCACGGAGTCAAGGGAGCCTTGTTAAGCTGATGGGCGGGATGTCAATGGCCAACAGCCAATCTTCACAAGTGTATCCTCTTTCCCAAACCATGTAAAACACAGAACCACAGAGCATAGGGCACTTCCACACATGGGCGTTGACCTTGGGAAAATGAAAAAATCAACCAGACACAGGGACCCCAAAGTTGAGGGCTGCAGTCTTGACAAGAACCTCCACTCCGGTACACGTTTCATATCCCAGGAAAGAGCCAAGTGGACAAAGACGAGTGGACAAGTGGACAAAGACAAGTGGACAAGTGGACAAGTGGTGCTACATAGGTCCAATGGAGTGTCACTCAGCCATGAAATCCACGTCATGAGGCTGGTAGCAGCATCCTGAGTGGATTTAGGTACGATCATCCTCAGTGAAATAAGTCCCACAAAAAAAGAAACTTATGATATCACTTATCGAGGGAATGTAAAAATCGTTCCCCATGAACGGAATCCCCAAACAGAACAGAGTCACGCTTTTAGAAAACACACTTATGCCTGCTTCAGGGGAAAGGTGAGGTGCGGTGACGCATAAAACTCGAGTTTGAAATGAGCACAGATACCCTTCCGAAAACCGAATATGGAATGGACACGACCTACTCCTTGCTCAATCAACTGGACTCACCAGACCCTGTTCATCGCACAAGTATCTATCCGACTAGTAAGCATCTTAAAAGCTAAGTCTTGATATCTCTGTGTAAGTGCATCAAGGGTGTGTAAAGCGGCCTAAAACCAGCAGGGAAAATCAGCTCAGACCCATTCTGAGGATACATTTCCAACACAAAGAAGAAACAAGCAGGGCAAAACAGAGAGAAATTCTTCCAAAATGCGTTCAGGGACTGGCATGCAACCAGGATTGACCACATCTACAGCCCCAGCGGCAGAAGACATAAGGCTGGACACTCTTGGGGCTGAGACGATTGGTGAGGTTGGGAAAGCAAATGCAGACCCTTGAAAGGAATCCTGCGTGCTCCCCATTCCATGGCTCCCAACTCTCCAGGTTCAACGCAATCTTCCGACAGCGAAAGCACTCATTGGAAACCCAGCGGATGCTACACCGTGGGATCGGGAAAGCTTTCTGAAACTCACCTCAGTTTTCCTCTCCTGGTGCTCGTGTTCTCCATTCAGGCCCCCTTACTAACAATCTCCCCACTTGGAGACTCGGCGCCTTTCCATGCCTCTTTCGTACCGTCTGCAATTTGTCCGCAGGATGAACTGCAAGAGGGGGAACCAATGAGAGACTCGCTGGAGGTGTTTGGTCGGGCACATGTCACTCTCATTTCCCATCACGAAGAAGAATTCACCAGCGGTTCAGCCTGCAACCGCGGATCGACAATAGGGCGTGAAGCCATCCAGCCGTGTTGCGTCCCACTCACAAAAAAGCGACTTGGGAAATGGAGCTCAGGGGCCCTGCACTTCCCAAACCTGCAGAGTTCTAAACGATAACTATCGCCCCAAAATATATTGAGGTCAGGCTACGAAGAGGCGTTGAACGCAAGGCAGAACTGCAGGAAACGGATGTCAACGGGTACATCGGAATGGCCCCGATAGCACATGAAAAGCGCCAGAACGTGGACAATGATGCGGTTGGCCAAAAAGGGCGTATGCGTTTTTTCCTGAATATATTCAGGAAAAAACGCATACGCCCTTTTTGGCCAACCAAGCAACCTGGGACAGCAAATCAGCACTACAAAGAAATCTCTCGCCCCCCCCCCCCCCGGGGCAAAAGGGCCAGGCGAAAAAAGTCTAAAAACCAGAAAGGCAGGACAGCCCACGGAGTCAAGGGAGCCTTGTTAAGCTGATGGGCGGGATGTCAATGGCCAACAGCCAATCTTCACAAGTGTATCCTCTTTCCCAAACCATGTAAAACACAGAACCACAGAGCATAGGGCACTTCCACACATGGGCGTTGACCTTGGGAAAATGAAAAAATCAACCAGACACAGGGACCCCAAAGTTGAGGGCTGCTGTCTTGACAAGAACCTCCACTCCGGTACACGTTTCATATCCCAGGAAAGAGCCAAGTGGACAAAGACGAGTGGACAAGTGGACAAAGACAAGTGGACAAGTGGTGCTACGTAGGTCCAATGGAGTGTCACTCAGCCATGAAATCCACGTCATGAGGCTGGTAGCAGCATCCTGAGTGGATTTAGGTACGATCATCCTCAGTGAAATAAGTCCCACAAAAAAAGAAACTTATGATATCACTTATCGAGGGAATGTAAAAATCGCTCCCCATGAACGGAATCCCCAAACAGAACAGAGTCACGCTTTTAGAAAACACACTTATGCCTGCTTCAGGGGAAAGGTGAGGTGCGGTGACGCATAAAACTCGAGTTTGAAATGAGCACAGATACCCTTCCGAAAACCGAATATGGAATGGACACGACCTACTCCTTGCTCAATCAACTGGACTCACCAGACCCTGTTCATCGCACAAGTATCTATCCGACTAGTAAGCATCTTAAAAGCTAAGTCTTGATATCTCTGTGTAAGTGCATCAAGGGTGTGTAAAGCGGCCTAAAACCAGCAGGGAAAATCAGCTCAGACCCATTCTGAGGATACATTTCCAACACAAAGAAGAAACAAGCAGGGCAAAACAGAGAGAAATTCTTCCAAAATGCGTTCAGGGACTGGCATGCAACCAGGATTGACCACATCTACAGCCCCAGCGGCAGAAGACATAAGGCTGGACACTCTTGGGGCTGAGACGATTGGTGAGGTTGGGAAAGCAAATGCAGACCCTTGAAAGGAATCCTGCGTGCTCCCCATTCCATGGCTCCCAACTCTCCAGGTTCAACGCAATCTTCCGACAGCGAAAGCACTCATTGGAAACCCAGCGGATGCTACACCGTGGGATCGGGAAAGCTTTCTGAAACTCACCTCAGTTTTCATCTCCTGGTGCTCGTGTTCTCCATTCAGGCCCCCTTACTAACAATCTCCCCACTTGGAGACTCGGCGCCTTTCCATGCCTCTTTCGTACCGTCTGCAATTTGTCCGCAGGATGAACTGCAAGAGGGGGAACCAATGAGAGACTCGCTGGAGGTGTTTGGTCGGGCACATGTCACTCTCATTTCCCATCACGAAGAAGAATTCACCAGCGGTTCAGCCTGCAACCGCGGATCGACAATAGGGCGTGAAGCCATCCAGCCGTGTTGCGTCCCACTCACAAAAAAGCGACTTGGGAAATGGAGCTCAGGGGCCCTGCACTTCCCAAACCTGCAGAGTTCTAAACGATAACTATCGCCCCAAAATATATTGAGGTCAGGCTACGAAGAGGCGCTGAACGCAAGGCAGAACTGCAGGAAACGGATGTCAACGGGTACATCGGAATGGCCCCGATAGCACATGAAAAGCGCCAGAACGTGGACAATGATGCGGTTGGCCAAAAAGGGCGTATGCGTTTTTTCCTGAATATATTCAGGAAAAAACGCATACGCCCTTTTTGGCCAACCAAGCAACCTGGGAGAGCAAATCAGCACTACAAAGAAATCTCTCGCCCCCCCCCCCCCGGGGCAAAAGGGCCAGGCGAAAAAACTCTAAAAACCAGAAAGGCAGGACAGCCCACGGAGTCAAGGGAGCCTTGTTAAGCTGATGGGCGGGATGTCAATGGCCAACAGCCAATCTTCACAAGTGTATCCTCTTTCCCAAACCATGTAAAACACAGAACCACAGAGCATAGGGCACTTCCACACATGGGCGTTGACCTTGGGAAAATGAAAAAATCAACCAGACACAGGGACCCCAAAGTTGAGGGCTGCTGTCTTGACAAGAACCTCCACTCCGGTACACGTTTCATATCCCAGGAAAGAGCCAAGTGGACAAAGACGAGTGGACAAGTGGACAAAGACAAGTGGACAAGTGGACAAGTGGTGCTACGTAGGTCCAATGGAGTGTCACTCAGCCATGAAATCCACGTCATGAGGCTGGTAGCAGCATCCTGAGTGGATTTAGGTACGATCATCCTCAGTGAAATAAGTCCCACAAAAAAAGAAACTTATGATATCACTTATCGAGGGAATGTAAAAATCGCTCCCCATGAACGGAATCCCCAAACAGAACAGAGTCACGCTTTTAGAAAACACACTTATGCCTGCTTCAGGGGAAAGGTGAGGTGCGGTGACGCATAAAACTCGAGTTTGAAATGAGCACAGATACCCTTCCGAAAACCGAATATGGAATGGACACGACCTACTCCTTGCTCAATCAACTGGACTCACCACACCCTGTTCATCGCACAAGTATCTATCCGACTAGTAAGCATCTTAAAAGCTAAGTCTTGATATCTCTGTGTAAGTGCATCAAGTGTGTGTAAAGCGGCCTAAAACCAGCAGGGAAAATCAGCTCAGACCCATTCTGAGGATACATTTCCAACACAAAGAAGAAACAAGCAGGGCAAAACAGAGAGAAATTCTTCCAAAATGCGTTCAGGGACTGGCATGCAACCAGGATTGACCACATCTACAGCCCCAGCGGCAGAAGACATAAGGCTGGACACTCTTGGGGCTGAGACGATTGGTGAGGTTGGGAAAGCAAATGCAGACCCTTGAAAGGAATCCTGCGTGCTCCCCATTCCATGGCTCCCAACTCTCCAGGTTCAACGCAATCTTCCGACAGCGAAAGCACTCATTGGAAACCCAGCGGATGCTACACCGTGGGCTCGGGAAAGCTTTCTGAAACTCACCTCAGTTTTCATCTCCTGGTGCTCGTGTTCTCCATTCAGGCCCCCTTACTAACAATCTCCCCACTTGGAGACTCGGCGCCTTTCCATGCCTCTTTCGTACCGTCTGCAATTTGTCCGCAGGATGAACTGCAAGAGGGGGAACCAATGAGAGACTCGCTGGAGGTGTTTGGTCGGGCACATGTCACTCTCATTTCCCATCACGAAGAAGAATTCACCAGCGGTTCAGCCTGCAACCGCGGATCGACAATAGGGCGTGAAGCCATCCAGCCGTGTTGCGTCCCACTCACAAAAAAGCGACTTGGGAAATGGAGCTCAGGGGCCCTGCACTTCCCAAACCTGCAGAGTTCTAAACGATAACTATCGCCCCAAAATATATTGAGGTCAGGCTACGAAGAGGCGCTGAACGCAAGGCAGAACTGCAGGAAACGGATGTCAACGGGTACATCGGAATGGCCCCGATAGCACATGAAAAGCGCCAGAACGTGGACAATGATGCGGTTGGCCAAAAAGGGCGTATGCGTTTTTTCCTGAATATATTCAGGAAAAAACGCATACGCCCTTTTTGGCCAACCAAGCAACCTGGGAGAGCAAATCAGCACTACAAAGAAATCTCTCGCCCCCCCCCGGGGCAAAAGGGCCAGGCGAAAAAAGTCTAAAAACCAGAAAGGCAGGACAGCCCACGGAGTCAAGGGAGCCTTGTTAAGCTGATGGGCGGGATGTCAATGGCCAACAGCCAATCTTCACAAGTGTATCCTCTTTCCCAAACCATGTAAAACACAGAACCACAGAGCATAGGGCACTTCCACACATGGGCGTTGACCTTGGGAAAATGAAAAAATCAACCAGACACAGGGACCCCAAAGTTGAGGGCTGCTGTCTTGACAAGAACCTCCACTCCGGTACACGTTTCATATCCCAGGAAAGAGCCAAGTGGACAAAGACGAGTGGACAAGTGGACAAAGACAAGTGGACAAGTGGACAAGTGGTGCTACGTAGGTCCAATGGAGTGTCACTCAGCCATGAAATCCACGTCATGAGGCTGGTAGCAGCATCCTGAGTGGATTTAGGTACGATCATCCTCAGTGAAATAAGTCCCACAAAAAAAGAAACTTATGATATCACTTATCGAGGGAATGTAAAAATCGCTCCCCATGAACGGAATCCCCAAACAGAACAGAGTCACGCTTTTAGAAAACACACTTATGCCTGCTTCAGGGGAAAGGTGAGGTGCGGTGACGCATAAAACTCGAGTTTGAAATGAGCACAGATACCCTTCCGAAAACCGAATATGGAATGGACACGACCTACTCCTTGCTCAATCAACTGGACTCACCAGACCCTGTTCATCGCACAAGTATCTATCCGACTAGTAAGCATCTTAAAAGCTAAGTCTTGATATCTCTGTGTAAGTGCATCAAGTGTGTGTAAAGCGGCCTAAAACCAGCAGGGAAAATCAGCTCAGACCCATTCTGAGGATACATTTCCAACACAAAGAAGAAACAAGCAGGGCAAAACAGAGAGAAATTCTTCCAAAATGCGTTCAGGGACTGGCATGCAACCAGGATTGACCACATCTACAGCCCCAGCGGCGGAAGACATAAGGCTGGACACTCTTGGGGCTGAGACGATTGGTGAGGTTGGGAAAGCAAATGCAGACCCTTGAAAGGAATCCTGCGTGCTCCCCATTCCATGGCTCCCAACTCTCCAGGTTCAACGCAATCTTCCGACAGCGAAAGCACTCATTGGAAACCCAGCGGATGCTACACCGTGGGATCGGGAAAGCTTTCTGAAACTCACCTCAGTTTTCCTCTCCTGGTGCTCGTGTTCTCCATTCAGGCCCCCTTACTAACAATCTCCCCACTTGGAGACTCGGCGCCTTTCCATGCCTCTTTCGTACCGTCTGCAATTTGTCCGCAGGATGAACTGCAAGAGGGGGAACCAATGAGAGACTCGCTGGAGGTGTTTGGTCGGGCACATGTCACTCTCATTTCCCATCACGAAGAAGAATTCACCAGCGGTTCAGCCTGCCACCGCGGATCGACAATAGGGCGTGAAGCCATCCAGCCGTGTTGCGTCCCACTCACAAAAAAGCGACTTGGGAAATGGAGCTCAGGGGCCCTGCACTTCCCAAACCTGCAGAGTTCTAAACGATAACTATCGCCCCAAAATATATTGAGGTCAGGCTACGAAGAGGCGCTGAACGCAAGGCAGAACTGCAGGAAACGGATGTCAACGGGTACATCGGAATGGCCCCGATAGCACATGAAAAGCGCCAGAACGTGGACAATGATGCGGTTGGCCAAAAAGGGCGTATGCGTTTTTTCCTGAATATATTCAGGAAAAAACGCATACGCCCTTTTTGGCCAACCAAGCAACCTGGGAGAGCAAATCAGCACTACAAAGAAATCTCTCGCCCCCCCCCCCCGGGGGGAAAAGGGCCAGGCGAAAAAAGTCTAAAAACCAGAATGGCAGGACAGCCCACGGAGTCAAGGGAGCCCTGTTAAGCTGATGGGCGGGATGTCAATGGCCAACAGCCAATCTTCACAAGTGTATCCTCTTTCCCAAACCATGTAAAACACAGAACCACAGAGCATAGGGCACTTCCACACATGGGCGTTGACCTTGGGAAAATGAAAAAATCAACCAGACACAGGGACCCCAAAGTTGAGGGCTGCTGTCTTGACAAGAACCTCCACTCCGGTACACGTTTCATATCCCAGGAAAGAGCCAAGTGGACAAAGACGAGTGGACAAGTGGACAAAGACAAGTGGACAAGTGGACAAGTGGTGCTACGTAGGTCCAATGGAGTGTCACTCAGCCATGAAATCCACGTCATGAGGCTGGTAGCAGCATCCTGAGTGGATTTAGGTACGATCATCCTCAGTGAAATAAGTCCCACAAAAAAAGAAACTTATGATATCACTTATCGAGGGAATGTAAAAATCGCTCCCCATGAACGGAATCCCCAAACAGAACAGAGTCACGCTTTTAGAAAACACACTTATGCCTGCTTCAGGGGAAAGGTGAGGTGGGGTGACGCATAAAACTCGAGTTTGAAATGAGCACAGATACCCTTCCGAAAACCGAATATGGAATGGACACGACCTACTCCTTGCTCAATCAACTGGACTCACCAGACCCTGTTCATCGCACAAGTATCTATTCGACTAGTAAGCATTTTAAAAGCTAAGTCTTGATATCTCTGTGTAAGTGCATCAAGTGTGTGTAAAGCGGCCTAAAACCAGCAGGGAAAATCAGCTCAGACCCATTCTGAGGATACATTTCCAACATAAAGAAGAAACAAGCAGGGCAAAACAGAGAGAAATTCTTCCAAAATGCGTTCAGGGACTGGCATGCAACCAGGATTGACCACATCTACAGCCCCAGCGGCGGAAGACATAAGGCTGGACACTCTTGGGGCTGAGACGATTGGTGAGGTTGGGAAAGCAAATGCAGACCCTTGAAAGGAATCCTGCGTGCTCCCCATTCCATGGGTCCCAACTCTCCAGGTTCAACGCAATCTTCCGACAGCGAAAGCACTCATTGGAAACCCAGCGGATGCTACACCGTGGGATCGGGAAAGCTTTCTGAAACTCACCTCAGTTTTCATCTCCTGGTGCTCGTGTTCTCCATTCAGGCCCCCTTACTAACAATCTCCCCACTTGGAGACTCGGCGCCTTTCCATGCCTCTTTCGTACCGTCTGCAATTTGTCCGCAGGATGAACTGCAAGAGGGGGAACCAATGAGAGACTCGCTGGAGGTGTTTGGTCGGGCACATGTCACTCTCATTTCCCATCACGAAGAAGAATTCACCAGAGGTTCAGCCTGCCACCGCGGATCGACAATAGGGCGTGAAGCCATCCAGCCGTGTTGCGTCCCACTCACAAAAAAGCGACTTGGGAAATGGAGCTCAGGGGCACTGCACTTCCCAAACCTGCAGAGTTCTAAACGATAACTATCGCCCCAAAATATATTGAGGTCAGGCTACGAAGAGGCGTTGAACGCAAGGCAGAATTGCAGGAAACGGATGTCAAAGGGTACATCGGAATGGCCCCGATAGCACATGAAAAGCGCCAGAACGTGGACAATGATGCGGTTGGCCAAAAAGGGCGTATGCGTTTTTTCCTGAATATATTCAGGAAAAAACGCATACGCCCTTTTTGGCCAACCAAGCAACCTGGGACAGCAAATCAGCACTACAAAGAAATCTCTCGCCCCCCCCCGGGGGAAAAGGGCCAGGCGAAAAAAGTCTAAAAACCAGGAAGGCAGGACAGGCCACGGAGTCAAGGGAGCCTTGTTAAGCTGATGGGCGGGATGTCAATGGCCAACAGCCAATCTTCACAAGTGTATCCTCTTTCCCAAACCATGTAAAACACAGAACCACAGAGCATAGGGCACTTCCACACATGGGCGTTGACCTTGGGAAAATGAAAAAATCAACCAGACACAGGGACCCCAAAGTTGAGGGCTGCTGTCTTGACAAGAACCTCCACTCCGGTACACGTTTCATATCCCAGGAAAGAGCCAAGTGGACAAAGACGAGTGGACAAGTGGACAAAGACAAGTGGACAAGTGTACAAGTGGTGCCACGTAGGTCCAATGGAGTGTCACTCAGCCATGAACTCCACGTCATGAGGCTGGTAGCAGCATCCTGAGTGGATTTAGGTACGATCATCCTCAGTGAAATAAGTCCCACAAAAAAAGAAACTTATGATATCACTTATCGAGGGAATGTAAAAATCGCTCCCCATGAACGGAATCCCCAAACAGAACAGAGTCACGCTTTTAGAAAGCACACTTATGCCTGCTTCAGGGGAAAGGTGAGGTGGGGTGACGCATAAAACTCGAGTTTGAAATGAGCACAGATACCCTTCCGAAAACCGAATATGGAATGCACACGACCTACTCCTTGCTCAATCAACTGGACTCACCAGACCCTGTTCATCGCACAAGTATCTATCCGACTAGTAAGCATCTTAAAAGCTAAGTCTTGATATCTCTGTGTAAGTGCATCAAGTGTGTGTAAAGCGGCCTAAAACCAGCAGGGAAAATCAGCTCAGACCCATTCTGAGGATACATTTCCAACATAAAGAAGAAACAAGCAGGGCAAAACAGAGAGAAATTCTTACAAAATGCGTTCAGGGACTGGCATGCAACCAGGATTGACCACATCTACAGCCCCAGCGGCAGAAGACATAAGGCTGGACACTCTTGGGGCTGAGACGATTGGTGAGGTTGGGAAAGCAAATGCAGACCCTTGAAAGGAATCCTGCGTGCTCCCCATTCCATGGGTCCCAACTCTCCAGGTTCAACGCAATCTTCCGACAGCGAAAGCACTCATTGGAAACCCAGCGGATGCTACACCGTGGGCTCGGGAAAGCTTTCTGAAACTCACCTCAGTTTTCATCTCCTGGTGCTCGTGTTCTCCATTCAGGCCCCCTTACTAACAATCTCCCCACTTGGAGACTCGGCGCCTTTCCATGCCTCTTTCGTACCGTCTGCAATTTGTCCGCAGGATGAACTGCAAGAGGGGGAACCAATGAGAGACTCGCTGGAGGTGTTTGGTCGGGCACATGTCACTCTCATTTCCCATCACGAAGAAGACTTCACCAG
Organism: Kogia breviceps; assembly: GCF_026419965.1. Taxonomy (NCBI): domain Eukaryota; kingdom Metazoa; phylum Chordata; class Mammalia; order Artiodactyla; family Physeteridae; genus Kogia; species Kogia breviceps. The sequence goes on along the minus strand of NC_081317.1, from coordinate 118,900,143 downwards.
AGGTTCAGCCTGCCACCGCGGATCGACAAGAGGGCGTGAAGCCATCCAGCCGTGTTGCGTCCCACTCACAAAAAAGCGACTTGGGAAATGGAGCTCAGGGGCACTGCACTTCCCAAACCTGCAGAGTTCTAAACGATAACTATCGCCCCAAAATATATTGAGGTCAGGCTACGAAGAGGCGTTGAACGCAAGGCAGAATTGCAGGAAACGGATGTCAACGGGTACATCGGAATGGCCCCGATAGCACATGAAAAGCGCCAGAACGTGGACAATGATGCGGTTGGCCAAAAAGGGCGTATGCGTTTTTTCCTGAATATATTCAGGAAAAAACGCATACGCCCTTTTTGGCCAACCAAGCAACCTGGGAGAGCAAATCAGCACTACAAAGAAATCTCTCGCCCCCCCCCCCCCGGGGCAAAAGGGCCAGGCGAAAAAAGTCTAAAAACCAGGAAGGCAGGACAGGCCACGGAGTCAAGGGAGCCTTGTTAAGCTGATGGGCGGGATGTCAATGGCCAACAGCCAATCTTCACAAGTGTATCCTCTTTCCCAAACCATGTAAAACACAGAACCACAGAGCATAGGGCACTTCCACACATGGGCGTTGACCTTGGGAAAATGAAAAAATCAACCAGACACAGGGACCCCAAAGTTGAGGGCTGCTGTCTTGACAAGAACCTCCACTCCGGTACACGTTTCATATCCCAGGAAAGAGCCAAGTGGACAAAGACGAGTGGACAAGTGGACAAAGACAAGTGGACAAGTGTACAAGTGGTGCCACGTAGGTCCAATGGAGTGTCACTCAGCCATGAACTCCACGTCATGAGGCTGGTAGCAGCATCCTGAGTGGATTTAGGTACGATCATCCTCAGTGAAATAAGTCCCACAAAAAAAGAAACTTATGATATCACTTATCGAGGGAATGTAAAAATCGCTCCCCATGAACGGAATCCCCAAACAGAACAGAGTCACGCTTTTAGAAAGCACACTTATGCCTGCTTCAGGGGAAAGGTGAGGTGGGGTGACGCATAAAACTCGAGTTTGAAATGAGCACAGATACCCTTCCGAAAACCGAATATGGAATGCACACGACCTACTCCTTGCTCAATCAACTGGACTCACCAGACCCTGTTCATCGCACAAGTATCTATCCGACTAGTAAGCATCTTAAAAGCTAAGTCTTGATATCTCTGTGTAAGTGCATCAAGTGTGTGTAAAGCGGCCTAAAACCAGCAGGGAAAATCAGCTCAGACCCATTCTGAGGATACATTTCCAACATAAAGAAGAAACAAGCAGGGCAAAACAGAGAGAAATTCTTACAAAATGCGTTCAGGGACTGGCATGCAACCAGGATTGACCACATCTACAGCCCCAGCGGCAGAAGACATAAGGCTGGACACTCTTGGGGCTGAGACGATTGGTGAGGTTGGGAAAGCAAATGCAGACCCTTGAAAGGAATCCTGCGTGCTCCCCATTCCATGGGTCCCAACTCTCCAGGTTCAACGCAATCTTCCGACAGCGAAAGCACTCATTGGAAACCCAGCGGATGCTACACCGTGGGCTCGGGAAAGCTTTCTGAAACTCACCTCAGTTTTCATCTCCTGGTGCTCGTGTTCTCCATTCAGGCCCCCTTACTAACAATCTCCCCACTTGGAGACTCGGCGCCTTTCCATGCCTCTTTCGTACCGTCTGCAATTTGTCCACAGGATGAACTGCAAGAGGGGGAACCAATGAGAGACTCGCTGGAGGTGTTTGGTCGGGCACATGTCACTCTCATTTCCCATCACGAAGAAGACTTCACCAGAGGTTCAGCCTGCCACCGCGGATCGACAAGAGGGCGTGAAGCCATCCAGCCGTGTTGCGTCCCACTCACAAAAAAGCGACTTGGGAAATGGAGCTCAGGGGCACTGCACTTCCCAAACCTGCAGAGTTCTAAACGATAACTATCGCCCCAAAATATATTGAGGTCAGGCTACGAAGAGGCGTTGAACGCAAGGCAGAATTGCAGGAAACGGATGTCAACGGGTACATCGGAATGGCCCCGATAGCACATGAAAAGCGCCAGAACGTGGACAATGATGCGGTTGGCCAAAAAGGGCGTATGCGTTTTTTCCTGAATATATTCAGGAAAAAACGCATACGCCCTTTTTGGCCAACCAAGCAACCTGGGAGAGCAAATCAGCACTACAAAGAAATCTCTCGCCCCCCCCCCCCCGGGGCAAAAGGGCCAGGCGAAAAAAGTCTAAAAACCAGGAAGGCAGGACAGGCCACGGAGTCAAGGGAGCCTTGTTAAGCTGATGGCCGGGATGTCAATGGCCAACAGCCAATCTTCACAAGTGTATCCTCTTTCCCAAACCATGTAAAACACAGAACCACAGAGCATAGGGCACTTCCACACATGGGCGTTGACCTTGGGAAAATGAAAAAATCAACCAGACACAGGGACCCCAAAGTTGAGGGCTGCTGTCTTGACAAGAACCTCCACTCCGGTACACGTTTCATATCCCAGGAAAGAGCCAAGTGGACAAAGACGAGTGGACAAGTGGACAAAGACAAGTGGACAAGTGGACAAGTGGTGCCACGTAGGTCCAATGGAGTGTCACTCAGCCATGAAATCCACGTCATGAGGCTGGTAGCAGCATCCTGAGTGGATTTAGGTACGATCATCCTCAGTGAAATAAGTCCCACAAAAAAAGAAACTTATGATATCACTTATCGAGGGAATGTAAAAATCGCTCCCCATGAACGGAATCCCCAAACAGAACAGAGTCACGCTTTTAGAAAGCACACTTATGCCTGCTTCAGGGGAAAGGTGAGGTGGGGTGACGCATAAAACTCGAGTTTGAAATGAGCACAGATACCCTTCCGAAAACCGAATATGGAATGCACACGACCTACTCCTTGCTCAATCAACTGGACTCACCAGACCCTGTTCATCGCACAAGTATCTATCCGACTAGTAAGCATCTTAAAAGCTAAGTCTTGATATCTCTGTGTAAGTGCATCAAGTGTGTGTAAAGCGGCCTAAAACCAGCAGGGAAAATCAGCTCAGACCCATTCTGAGGATACATTTCCAACATAAAGAAGAAACAAGCAGGGCAAAACAGAGAGAAATTCTTCCAAAATGCGTTCAGGGACTGGCATGCAACCAGGATTGACCACATCTACAGCCCCAGCGGCGGAAGACATAAGGCTGGACACTCTTGGGGCTGAGACGATTGGTGAGGTTGGGAAAGCAAATGCAGACCCTTGAAAGGAATCCTGCGTGCTCCCCATTCCATGGGTCCCAACTCTCCAGGTTCAACGCAATCTTCCGACAGCGAAAGCACTCATTGGAAACCCAGCGGATGCTACACCGTGGGATCGGGAAAGCTTTCTGAAACTCACCTCAGTTTTCATCTCCTGGTGCTCGTGTTCTCCATTCAGGCCCCCTTACTAACAATCTCCCCACTTGGAGACTCGGCGCCTTTCCATGCCTCTTTCGTACCGTCTGCAATTTGTCCGCAGGATGAACTGCAAGAGGGGGAACCAATGAGAGACTCGCTGGAGGTGTTTGGTCGGGCACATGTCACTCTCATTTCCCATCACGAAGAAGACTTCACCAGAGGTTCAGCCTGCCACCGCGGATCGACAAGAGGGCGTGAAGCCATCCAGCCGTGTTGCGTCCCACTCACAAAAAAGCGACTTGGGAAATGGAGCTCAGGGGCACTGCACTTCCCAAACCTGCAGAGTTCTAAACGATAACTATCGCCCCAAAATATATTGAGGTCAGGCTACGAAGAGGCGTTGAACGCAAGGCAGAATTGCAGGAAACGGATGTCAACGGGTACATCGGAATGGCCCCGATAGCACATGAAAAGCGCCAGAACGTGGACAATGATGCGGTTGGCCACAAAGGGCGTATGCGTTTTTTCCTGAATATATTCAGGAAAAAACGCATACGCCCTTTTTGGCCAACCAAGCAACCTGGGAGAGCAAATCAGCACTACAAAGAAATCTCTCGCCCCCCCCCCCGGGGCAAAAGGGCCAGGCGAAAAAAGTCTAAAAACCAGGAAGGCAGGACAGGCCACGGAGTCAAGGGAGCCTTGTTAAGCTGATGGCCGGGATGTCAATGGCCAACAGCCAATCTTCACAAGTGTATCCTCTTTCCCAAACCATGTAAAACACAGAACCACAGAGCATAGGGCACTTCCACACATGGGCGTTGACCTTGGGAAAATGAAAAAATCAACCAGACACAGGGACCCCAAAGTTGAGGGCTGCTGTCTTGACAAGAACCTCCACTCCGGTACACGTTTCATATCCCAGGAAAGAGCCAAGTGGACAAAGACGAGTGGACAAGTGGACAAAGACAAGTGGACAAGTGTACAAGTGGTGCCACGTAGGTCCAATGGAGTGTCACTCAGCCATGAACTCCACGTCATGAGGCTGGTAGCAGCATCCTGAGTGGATTTAGGTACGATCATCCTCAGTGAAATAAGTCCCACAAAAAAAGAAACTTATGATATCACTTATCGAGGGAATGTAAAAATCGCTCCCCATGAACGGAATCCCCAAACAGAACAGAGTCACGCTTTTAGAAAGCACACTTATGCCTGCTTCAGGGGAAAGGTGAGGTGGGGTGACGCATAAAACTCGAGTTTGAAATGAGCACAGATACCCTTCCGAAAACCGAATATGGAATGCACACGACCTACTCCTTGCTCAATCAACTGGACTCACCAGACCCTGTTCATCGCACAAGTATCTATCCGACTAGTAAGCATCTTAAAAGCTAAGTCTTGATATCTCTGTGTAAGTGCATCAAGTGTGTGTAAAGCGGCCTAAAACCAGCAGGGAAAATCAGCTCAGACCCATTCTGAGGATACATTTCCAACATAAAGAAGAAACAAGCAGGGCAAAACAGAGAGAAATTCTTCCAAAATGCGTTCAGGGACTGGCATGCAACCAGGATTGACCACATCTACAGCCCCAGCGGCGGAAGACATAAGGCTGGACACTCTTGGGGCTGAGACGATTGGTGAGGTTGGGAAAGCAAATGCAGACCCTTGAAAGGAATCCTGCGTGCTCCCCATTCCATGGGTCCCAACTCTCCAGGTTCAACGCAATCTTCCGACAGCGAAAGCACTCATTGGAAACCCAGCGGATGCTACACCGTGGGATCGGGAAAGCTTTCTGAAACTCACCTCAGTTTTCATCTCCTGGTGCTCGTGTTCTCCATTCAGGCCCCCTTACTAACAATCTCCCCACTTGGAGACTCGGCGCCTTTCCATGCCTCTTTCGTACCGTCTGCAATTTGTCCGCAGGATGAACTGCAAGAGGGGGAACCAATGAGAGACTCGCTGGAGGTGTTTGGTCGGGCACATGTCACTCTCATTTCCCATCACGAAGAAGAATTCACCAGAGGTTCAGCCTGCCACCGCGGATCGACAAGAGGGCGTGAAGCCATCCAGCCGTGTTGCGTCCCACTCACAAAAAAGCGACTTGGGAAATGGAGCTCAGGGGCACTGCACTTCCCAAACCTGCAGAGTTCTAAACGATAACTATCGCCCCAAAATATATTGAGGTCAGGCTACGAAGAGGCGTTGAACGCAAGGCAGAATTGCAGGAAACGGATGTCAACGGGTACATCGGAATGGCCCCGATAGCACATGAAAAGCGCCAGAACGTGGACAATGATGCGGTTGGCCAAAAAGGGCGTATGCGTTTTTTCCTGAATATATTCAGGAAAAAACGCATACGCCCTTTTTGGCCAACCAAGCAACCTGGGAGAGCAAATCAGCACTACAAAGAAATCTCTCGCCCCCCCCCGGGGCAAAAGGGCCAGGCGAAAAAAGTCTAAAAACCAGAAAGGCAGGACAGCCCACGGAGTCAAGGGAGCCTTGTTAAGCTGATGGGCGGGATGTCAATGGCCAACAGCCAATCTTCACAAGTGTATCCTCTTTCCCAAACCATGTAAAACACAGAACCACAGAGCATAGGGCACTTCCACACATGGGCGTTGACCTTGGGAAAATGAAAAAATCAACCAGACACAGGGACCCCAAAGTTGAGGGCTGCTGTCTTGACAAGAACCTCCACTCCGGTACACGTTTCATATCCCAGGAAAGAGCCAAGTGGACAAAGACGAGTGGACAAGTGGACAAACACAAGTGGACAAGTGGACAAGTGGTGCTACGTAGGTCCAATGGAGTGTCACTCAGCCATGAAATCCACGTCATGAGGCTGGTAGCAGCATCCTGAGTGGATTTAGGTACGATCATCCTCAGTGAAATAAGTCCCACAAAAAAAGAAACTTATGATATCACTTATCGAGGGAATGTAAAAATCGCTCCCCATGCACTGAATCCCCAAACAGAACAGAGTCACGCTTTTAGAAAACACACTTATGCCTGCTTCAGGGGAAAGGTGAGGTGCGGTGACGCATAAAACTCGAGTTTGAAATGAGCACAGATACCCTTCCGAAAACCGAATATGGAATGGACACGACCTACTCCTTGCTCAATCAACTGGACTCACCAGACCCTGTTCATCGCACAAGTATCTATCCGACTAGTAAGCATCTTAAAAGCTAAGTCTTGATATCTCTGTGTAAGTGCATCAAGTGTGTGTAAAGCGGCCTAAAACCAGCAGGGAAAATCAGCTCAGACCCATTCTGAGGATACATTTCCAACATAAAGAAGAAACAAGCAGGGCAAAACAGAGAGAAATTCTTCCAAAATGCGTTCAGGGACTGGCATGCAACCAGGATTGACCACATCTACAGCCCCAGCGGCGGAAGACATAAGGCTGGACACTCTTGGGGCTGAGACGATTGGTGAGGTTGGGAAAGCAAATGCAGACCCTTGAAAGGAATCCTGCGTGCTCCCCATTCCATGGGTCCCAACTCTCCAGGTTCAACGCAATCTTCCGACAGCGAAAGCACTCATTGGAAACCCAGCGGATGCTACACCGTGGGATCGGGAAAGCTTTCTGAAACTCACCTCAGTTTTCATCTCCTGGTGCTCGTGTTCTCCATTCAGGCCCCCTTACTAACAATCTCCCCACTTGGAGACTCGGCGCCTTTCCATGCCTCTTTCGTACCGTCTGCAATTTGTCCGCAGGATGAACTGCAAGAGGGGGAACCAATGAGAGACTCGCTGGAGGTGTTTGGTCGGGCACATGTCACTCTCATTTCCCATCACGAAGAAGAATTCACCAGAGGTTCAGCCTGCCACCGCGGATCGACAAGAGGGCGTGAAGCCATCCAGCCGTGTTGCGTCCCACTCACAAAAAAGCGACTTGGGAAATGGAGCTCAGGGGCACTGCACTTCCCAAACCTGCAGAGTTCTAAACGATAACTATCGCCCCAAAATATATTGAGGTCAGGCTACGAAGAGGCGTTGAACGCAAGGCAGAATTGCAGGAAACGGATGTCAACGGGTACATCGGAATGGCCCCGATAGCACATGAAAAGCGCCAGAACGTGGACAATGATGCGGTTGGCCAAAAAGGGCGTATGCGTTTTTTCCTGAATATATTCAGGAAAAAACGCATACGCCCTTTTTGGCCAACCAAGCAACCTGGGAGAGCAAATCAGCACTACAAAGAAATCTCTCGCCCCCCCCCCGGGGCAAAAGGGCCAGGCGAAAAAAGTCTAAAAACCAGAAAGGCAGGACAGCCCACGGAGTCAAGGGAGCCTTGTTAAGCTGATGGGCGGGATGTCAATGGCCAACAGCCAATCTTCACAAGTGTATCCTCTTTCCCAAACCATGGAAAACACAGAACCACAGAGCATAGGGCCCTTCCACACATGGGCGTTGACCTTGGGAAAATGAAAAAATCAACCAGACACAGGGACCCCAAAGTTGAGGGCTGCTGTCTTGACAAGAACCTCCACTCCGGTACACGTTTCATATCCCAGGAAAGAGCCAAGTGGACAAAGACGAGTGGACAAGTGGACAACGACAAGAGGCCAAGTGGACAAGTGGTGCCACGTAGGTCCAATGGAGTGTCACTCAGCCATGAAATCCACGTCATGAGGCTGGTAGCAGCATCCTGAGTGGATTTAGGTACGATCATCCTCAGTGAAATAAGTCCCACAAAAAAAGAAACTTATGATATCACTTATCGAGGGAATGTAAAAATCGCTCCCCATGAACGGAATCCCCAAACAGAACAGAGTCACGCTTTTAGAAAACACACTTATGCCTGCTTCAGGGGAAAGGTGAGGTGGGGTGACGCATAAAACTCGAGTTTGAAATGAGCACACATACCCTTCCGAAAACCGAATATGGAATGCACACGACCTACTCCTTGCTCAATCAACTGGACTCACCAGACCCTGTTCATCGCACAAGTATCTATCCGACTAGTAAGCATCTTAAAAGCTAAGTCTTGATATCTCTGTGTAAGTGCATCAAGTGTGTGTAAAGCGGCCTAAAACCAGCAGGGAAAATCAGCTCAGACCCATTCTGAGGATACATTTCCAACATAAAGAAGAAACAAGCAGGGCAAAACAGAGAGAAATTCTTCCAAAATGCGTTCAGGGACTGGCATGCAACCAGGATTGACCACATCTACAGCCCCAGCGGCGGAAGACATAAGGCTGGACACTCTTGGGGCTGAGACGATTGGTGAGGTTGGGAAAGCAAATGCAGACCCTTGAAAGGAATCCTGCGTGCTCCCCATTCCATGGCTCCCAACTCTCCAGGTTCAACGCAATCTTCCGACAGCGAAAGCACTCATTGGAAACCCAGCGGATGCTACACCGTGGGATCGGGAAAGCTTTCTGAAACTCACCTCAGTTTTCCTCTCCTGGTGCTCGTGTTCTCCATTCAGGCCCCCTTACTAACAATCTCCCCACTTGGAGACTCGGCGCCTTTCCATGCCTCTTTCGTACCGTCTGCAATTTGTCCGCAGGATGAACTGCAAGAGGGGGAACCAATGAGAGACTCGCTGGAGGTGTTTGGTCGGGCACATGTCACTCTCATTTCCCATCACGAAGAAGAATTCACCAGAGGTTCAGCCTGCCACCGCGGATCGACAAGAGGGCGTGAAGCCATCCAGCCGTGTTGCGTCCCACTCACAAAAAAGCGACTTGGGAAATGGAGCTCAGGGGCACTGCACTTCCCAAACCTGCAGAGTTCTAAACGATAACTATCGCCCCAAAATATATTGAGCGCAGGCTACGAAGAGGCGTTGAACGCAAGGCAGAATTGCAGGAAACGGATGTCAACGGGTACATCGGAATGGCCCCGATAGCACATGAAAAGCGCCAGAACGTGGACAATGATGCGGTTGGCCAAAAAGGGCGTATGCGTTTTTTCCTGAATATATTCAGGAAAAAACGCATACGCCCTTTTTGGCCAACCAAGCAACCTGGGAGAGCAAATCAGCACTACAAAGAAATCTCTCGCCCCCCCACCCCGGGGCAAAAGGGCCAGGCGAAAAAAGTCTAAAAACCAGAAAGGCAGGACAGCCCACGGAGTCAAGGGAGCCTTGTTAAGCTGATGGGCGGGATGTCAATGGCCAACAGCCAATCTTCACAAGTGTATCCTCTTTCCCAAACCATGTAAAACACAGAACCACAGAGCATAGGGCACTTCCACACATGGGCGTTGACCTTGGGAAAATGAAAAAATCAACCAGACACAGGGACCCCAAAGTTGAGGGCTGCTGTCTTGACAAGAACCTCCACTCCGGTACACGTTTCATATCCCAGGAAAGAGCCAAGTGGACAAAGACGAGTGGACAAGTGGACAAAGACAAGTGGACAAGTGGACAAGTGGTGCCACGTAGGTCCAATGGAGTGTCACTCAGCCATGAAATCCACGTCATGAGGCTGGTAGCAGCATCCTGAGTGGATTTAGGTACGATCATCCTCAGTGAAATAAGTCCCACAAAAAAAGAAACTTATGATATCACTTATCGAGGGAATGTAAAAATCGCTCCCCATGAACGGAATCCCCAAACAGAACAGAGTCACGCTTTTAGAAAACACACTTATGCCTGCTTCAGGGGAAAGGTGAGGTGGGGTGACGCATAAAACTCGAGTTTGAAATGAGCACAGATACCCTTCCGAAAACCGAATATGGAATGGACACGACCTACTCCTTGCTCAATCAACTGGACTCACCAGACCCTGTTCATCGCACAAGTATCTATCCGACTAGTAAGCATCTTAAAAGCTAAGTCTTGATATCTCTGTGTAAGTGCATCAAGGGTGTGTAAAGCGGCCTAAAACCAGCAGGGAAAATCAGCTCAGACCCATTCTGAGGATACATTTCCAACATAAAGAAGAAACAAGCAGGGCAAAACAGAGAGAAATTCTTCCAAAATGCGTTCAGGGACTGGCATGCAACCAGGATTGACCACATCTACAGCCCCAGCGGCGGAAGACATAAGGCTGGACACTCTTGGGGCTGAGACGATTGGTGAGGTTGGGAAAGCAAATGCAGACCCTTGAAAGGAATCCTGCGTGCTCCCCATTCCATGGCTCCCAACTCTCCAGGTTCAACGCAATCTTCCGACAGCGAAAGCACTCATTGGAAACCCAGCGGATGCTACACCGTGGGATCGGGAAAGCTTTCTGAAACTCACCTCAGTTTTCCTCTCCTGGTGCTCGTGTTCTCCATTCAGGCCCCCTTACTAACAATCTCCCCACTTGGAGACTCAGCGCCTTTCCATGCCTCTTTCGTACCGTCTGCAATTTGTCCGCAGGATGAACTGCAAGAGGGGGAACCAATGAGAGACTCGCTGGAGGTGTTTGGTCGGGCACATGTCACTCTCATTTCCCATCACGAAGAAGAATTCACCAGAGGTTCAGCCTGCCACCGCGGATCGACAAGAGGGCGTGAAGCCATCCAGCCGTGTTGCGTCCCACTCACAAAAAAGCGACTTGGGAAATGGAGCTCAGGGGCACTGCACTTCCCAAACCTGCAGAGTTCTAAACGATAACTATCGCCCCAAAATATATTGAGCGCAGGCTACGAAGAGGCGTTGAACGCAAGGCAGAATTGCAGGAAACGGATGTCAACGGGTACATCGGAATGGCCCCGATAGCACATGAAAAGCGCCAGAACGTGGACAATGATGCGGTTGGCCAAAAAGGGCGTATGCGTTTTTTCCTGAATATATTCAGGAAAAAACGCATACGCCCTTTTTGGCCAACCAAGCAACCTGGGAGAGCAAATCAGCACTACAAAGAAATCTCTCGCCCCCCCCCGGGGCAAAAGGGCCAGGCGAAAAAAGTCTAAAAACCAGAAAGGCAGGACAGCCCACGGAGTCAAGGGAGCCTTGTTAAGCTGATGGGCGGGATGTCAATGGCCAACAGCCAATCTTCACAAGTGTATCCTCTTTCCCAAACCATGTAAAACACAGAACCACAGAGCATAGGGCACTTCCACACATGGGCGTTGACCTTGGGAAAATGAAAAAATCAACCAGACACAGGGACCCCAAAGTTGAGGGCTGCTGTCTTGACAAGAACCTCCACTCCGGTACACGTTTCATATCCCAGGAAAGAGCCAAGTGGACAAAGACGAGTGGACAAGTGGACAAAGACAAGTGGACAAGTGGACAAGTGGTGCCACGTAGGTCCAATGGAGTGTCACTCAGCCATGAAATCCACGTCATGAGGCTGGTAGCAGCATCCTGAGTGGATTTAGGTACGATCATCCTCAGTGAAATAAGTCCCACAAAAAAAGAAACTTATGATATCACTTATCGAGGGAATGTAAAAATCGCTCCCCATGAACGGAATCCCCAAACAGAACAGAGTCACGCTTTTAGAAAGCACACTTATGCCTGCTTCAGGCGAAAGGTGAGGTGGGGTGACGCATAAAACTCGAGTTTGAAATGAGCACACATACCCTTCCGAAAACCGAATATGGAATGGACACGACCTACTCCTTGCTCAATCAACTGGACTCACCAGACCCTGTTCATCGCACAAGTATCTATCCGACTAGTAAGCATCTTAAAAGCTAAGTCTTGATATCTCTGTGTAAGTGCATCAAGTGTGTGTAAAGCGGCCTAAAACCAGCAGGGAAAATCAGCTCAGACCCATTCTGAGGATACATTTCCAACATAAAGAAGAAACAAGCAGGGCAAAACAGAGAGAAATTCTTCCAAAATGCGTTCAGGGACTGGCATGCAACCAGGATTGACCACATCTACAGCCCCAGCGGCGGAAGACATAAGGCTGGACACTCTTGGGGCTGAGACGATTGGTGAGGTTGGGAAAGGAAATGCAGACCCTTGAAAGGAATCCTGCGTGCTCCCCATTCCATGGCTCCCAACTCTCCAGGTTCAACGCAATCTTCCGACAGCGAAAGCACTCATTGGAAACCCAGCGGATGCTACACCGTGGGATCGGGAAAGCTTTCTGAAACTCACCTCAGTTTTCATCTCCTGGTGCTCGTGTTCTCCATTCAGGCCCCCTTACTAAAAATCTCCCCACTTGGAGACTCGGCGCCTTTCCATGCCTCTTTCGTACCGTCTGCAATTTGTCCGCAGGATGAACTGCAAGAGGGGGAACCAATGAGAGACTCGCTGGAGGTGTTTGGTCGGGCACATGTCACTCTCATTTCCCATCACGAAGAAGAATTCACCAGAGGTTCAGCCTGCCACCGCGGATCGACAAGAGGGCGTGAAGCCATCCAGCCGTGTTGCGTCCCACTCACAAAAAAGCGACTTGGGAAATGGAGCTCAGGGGCACTGCACTTCCCAAACCTGCAGAGTTCTAAACGATAACTATCGCCCCAAAATATATTGAGGTCAGGCTTCGAAGAGGCGTTGAATGCAAGGCAGAATTGCAGGAAACGGATGTCAACGGGTACATCGGAATGGCCCCGATAGCACATGAAAAGCGCCAGAACGTGGACAATGATGCGGTTGGCCAAAAAGGGCGTATGCGTTTTTTCCTGAATATATTCAGGAAAAAACGCATACGCCCTTTTTGGCCAACCAAGCAACCTGGGAGAGCAAATCAGCACTACAAAGAAATCTCTCGCCCCCCCCCACGGGGCAAAAGGGCCAGGCGAAAAAAGTCTAAAAACCAGAAAGGCAGGACAGCCCACGGAGTCAAGGGAGCCTTGTTAAGCTGATGGGCGGGATGTCAATGGCCAACAGCCAATCTTCACAAGTGTATCCTCTTTCCCAAACCATGTAAAACACAGAACCACAGAGCATAGGGCACTTCCACACATGGGCGTTGACCTTGGGAAAATGAAAAAATCAACCAGACACAGGGACCCCAAAGTTGAGGGCTGCTGTCTTGACAAGAACCTCCACTCCGGTACACGTTTCATATCCCAGGAAAGAGCCAAGTGGACAAAGACGAGTGGACAAGTGGACAAAGACAAGTGGACAAGTGGACAAGTGGTGCTACGTAGGTCCAATGGAGTGTCACTCAGCCATGAAATCCACGTCATGAGGCTGGTAGCAGCATCCTGAGTGGATTTAGGTACGATCATCCTCAGTGAAATAAGTCCCACAAAAAAAGAAACTTATGATATCACTTATCGAGGGAATGTAAAAATCGCTCCCCATGAACGGAATCCCCAAACAGAACAGAGTCACGCTTTTAGAAAACACACTTATGCCTGCTTCAGGGGAAAGGTGAGGTGGGGTGACGCATAAAACTCGAGTTTGAAATGAGCACACATACCCTTCCGAAAACCGAATATGGAATGGACACGACCTACTCGTTGCTCAATCAACTGGACTCACCAGACCCTGTTCATCACACAAGTATCTATCCGACTAGTAAGCATCTTAAAAGCTAAGTCTTGATATCTCTGTGTAAGTGCATCAAGTGTGTGTAAAGCGGCCTAAAACCAGCAGGGAAAATCAGCTCAGACCCATTCTGAGGATACATTTCCAACATAAAGAAGAAACAAGCAGGGCAAAACAGAGAGAAATTCTTCCAAAATGCGTTCAGGGACTGGCATGCAACCAGGATTGACCACATCTACAGCCCCAGCGGCGGAAGACATAAGGCTGGACACTCTTGGGGCTGAGACGATTGGTGAGGTTGGGAAAGCAAATGCAGACCCTTGAAAGGAATCCTGCGTGCTCCCCATTCCATGGGTCCCAACTCTCCAGGTTCAACGCAATCTTCCGACAGCGAAAGCACTCATTGGAAACCCAGCGGATGCTACACCGTGGGATCGGGAAAGCTTTCTGAAACTCACCTCAGTTTTCATCTCCTGGTGCTCGTGTTCTCCATTCAGGCCCCCTTACTAACAATCTCCCCACTTGGAGACTCGGCGCCTTTCCATGCCTCTTTCGTACCGTCTGCAATTTGTCCGCAGGATGAACTGCAAGAGGGGGAACCAATGAGAGACTCGCTGGAGGTGTTTGGTCGGGCACATGTCACTCTCATTTCCCATCACGAAGAAGAATTCACCAGAGGTTCAGCCTGCCACCGCGGATCGACAAGAGGGCGTGAAGCCATCCAGCCGTGTTGCGTCCCACTCACAAAAAAGCGACTTGGGAAATGGAGCTCAGGGGCACTGCACTTCCCAAACCTGCAGAGTTCTAAACGATAACTATCGCCCCAAAATATATTGAGGTCAGGCTTCGAAGAGGCGTTGAACGCAAGGCAGAATTGCAGGAAACGGATGTCAACGGGTACATCGGAATGGCCCCGATAGCACATGAAAAGCGCCAGAACGTGGACAATGATGCGGTTGGCCAAAAAGGGCGTATGCGTTTTTTCCTGAATATATTCAGGAAAAAACGCATACGCCCTTTTTGGCCAACCAAGCAACCTGGGAGAGCAAATCAGCACTACAAAGAAATCTCTCGCCCCCCCCCCCGGGGCAAAAGGGCCAGGCGAAAAAAGTCTAAAAACCAGAAAGGCAGGACAGCCCACGGAGTCAAGGGAGCCTTGTTAAGCTGATGGGCGGGATGTCAATGGCCAACAGCCAATCTTCACAAGTGTATCCTCTTTCCCAAACCATGTAAAACACAGAACCACAGAGCATAGGGCACTTCCACACATGGGCGTTGACCTTGGGAAAATGAAAAAATCAACCAGACACAGGGACCCCAAAGTTGAGGGCTGCTGTCTTGACAAGAACCTCCACTCCGGTACACGTTTCATATCCCAGGAAAGAGCCAAGTGGACAAAGACGAGTGGACAAGTGGACAAAGACAAGTGGACAAGTGGACAAGTGGTGCTACGTAGGTCCAATGGAGTGTCACTCAGCCATGAAATCCACGTCATGAGGCTGGTAGCAGCATCCTGAGTGGATTTAGGTACGATCATCCTCAGTGAAATAAGTCCCACAAAAAAAGAAACTTATGATATCACTTATCGAGGGAATGTAAAAATCGCTCCCCATGAACGGAATCCCCAAACAGAACAGAGTCACGCTTTTAGAAAACACACTTATGCCTGCTTCAGGGGAAAGGTGAGGTGGGGTGACGCATAAAACTCGAGTTTGAAATGAGCACACATACCCTTCCGAAAACCGAATATGGAATGGACACGACCTACTCGTTGCTCAATCAACTGGACTCACCAGACCCTGTTCATCACACAAGTATCTATCCGACTAGTAAGCATCTTAAAAGCTAAGTCTTGATATCTCTGTGTAAGTGCATCAAGTGTGTGTAAAGCGGCCTAAAACCAGCAGGGAAAATCAGCTCAGACCCATTCTGAGGATACATTTCCAACATAAAGAAGAAACAAGCAGGGCAAAACAGAGAGAAATTCTTCCAAAATGCGTTCAGGGACTGGCATGCAACCAGGATTGACCACATCTACAGCCCCAGCGGCGGAAGACATAAGGCTGGACACTCTTGGGGCTGAGACGATTGGTGAGGTTGGGAAAGCAAATGCAGACCCTTGAAAGGAATCCTGCGTGCTCCCCATTCCATGGGTCCCAACTCTCCAGGTTCAACGCAATCTTCCGACAGCGAAAGCACTCATTGGAAACCCAGCGGATGCTACACCGTGGGATCGGGAAAGCTTTCTGAAACTCACCTCAGTTTTCATCTCCTGGTGCTCGTGTTCTCCATTCAGGCCCCCTTACTAACAATCTCCCCACTTGGAGACTCGGCGCCTTTCCATGCCTCTTTCGTACCGTCTGCAATTTGTCCGCAGGATGAACTGCAAGAGGGGGAACCAATGAGAGACTCGCTGGAGGTGTTTGGTCGGGCACATGTCACTCTCATTTCCCATCACGAAGAAGAATTCACCAGAGGTTCAGCCTGCCACCGCGGATCGACAAGAGGGCGTGAAGCCATCCAGCCGTGTTGCGTCCCACTCACAAAAAAGCGACTTGGGAAATGGAGCTCAGGGGCACTGCACTTCCCAAACCTGCAGAGTTCTAAACGATAACTATCGCCCCAAAATATATTGAGGTCAGGCTTCGAAGAGGCGTTGAACGCAAGGCAGAATTGCAGGAAACGGATGTCAACGGGTACATCGGAATGGCCCCGATAGCACATGAAAAGCGCCAGAACGTGGACAATGATGCGGTTGGCCAAAAAGGGCGTATGCGTTTTTTCCTGAATATATTCAGGAAAAAACGCATACGCCCTTTTTGGCCAACCAAGCAACCTGGGAGAGCAAATCAGCACTACAAAGAAATCTCTCGCCCCCCCCCGGGGCAAAAGGGCCAGGCGAAAAAAGTCTAAAAACCAGAAAGGCAGGACAGCCCACGGAGTCAAGGGAGCCTTGTTAAGCTGATGGGCGGGATGTCAATGGCCAACAGCCAATCTTCACAAGTGTATCCTCTTTCCCAAACCATGGAAAACACAGAACCACAGAGCATAGGGCACTTCCACACATGGGCGTTGACCTTGGTAAAATGAAAAAATCAACCAGACACAGGGACCCCAAAGTTGAGGGCTGCTGTCTTGACAAGAACCTCCACTCCGGTACACGTTTCATATCCCAGGAAAGAGCCAAGTGGACAAAGACGAGTGGACAAGTGGACAACGACAAGAGGCCAAGTGGACAAGTGGTGCCACGTAGGTCCAATGGAGTGTCACTCAGCCATGAAATCCACGTCATGAGGCTGGTAGCAGCATCCTGAGTGGATTTAGGTACGATCATCCTCAGTGAAATAAGTCCCACAAAAAAAGAAACTTATGATATCACTTATCGAGGGAATGTAAAAATCGCTCCCCATGAACGGAATCCCCAAACAGAACAGAGTCACGCTTTTAGAAAACACACTTATGCCTGCTTCAGGGGAAAGGTGAGGTGGGGTGACGCATAAAACTCGAGTTTGAAATGAGCACAGATACCCTTCCGAAAACCGAATATGGAATGCACACGACCTACTCCTTGCTCAATCAACTGGACTCACCAGACCCTGTTCATCGCACAAGTATCTATCCGACTAGTAAGCATCTTAAAAGCTAAGTCTTGATATCTCTGTGTAAGTGCATCAAGGGTGTGTAAAGCGGCCTAAAACCAGCAGGGAAAATCAGCTCAGACCCATTCTGAGGATACATTTCCAACATAAAGAAGAAACAAGCAGGGCAAAACAGAGAGAAATTCTTCCAAAATGCGTTCAGGGACTGGCATGCAACCAGGATTGACCACATCTACAGCCCCAGCGGCGGAAGACATAAGGCTGGACACTCTTGGGGCTGAGACGATTGGTGAGGTTGGGAAAGCAAATGCAGACCCTTGAAAGGAATCCTGCGTGCTCCCCATTCCATGGGTCCCAACTCTCCAGGTTCAACGCAATCTTCCGACAGCGAAAGCACTCATTGGAAACCCAGCGGATGCTACACCGTGGGATCGGGAAAGCTTTCTGAAACTCACCTCAGTTTTCATCTCCTGGTGCTCGTGTTCTCCATTCAGGCCCCCTTACTAACAATCTCCCCACTTGGAGACTCGGCGCCTTTCCATGCCTCTTTCGTACCGTCTGCAATTTGTCCGCAGGATGAACTGCAAGAGGGGGAACCAATGAGAGACTCGCTGGAGGTGTTTGGTCGGGCACATGTCACTCTCATTTCCCATCACGAAGAAGAATTCACCAGAGGTTCAGCCTGCCACCGCGGATCGACAAGAGGGCGTGAAGCCATCCAGCCGTGTTGCGTCCCACTCACAAAAAAGCGACTTGGGAAATGGAGCTCAGGGGCACTGCACTTCCCAAACCTGCAGAGTTCTAAACGATAACTATCGCCCCAAAATATATTGAGCGCAGGCTACGAAGAGGCGTTGAACGCAAGGCAGAATTGCAGGAAACGGATGTCAACGGGTACATCGGAATGGCCCCGATAGCACATGAAAAGCGCCAGAACGTGGACAATGATGCGGTTGGCCAAAAAGGGCGTATGCGTTTTTTCCTGAATATATTCAGGAAAAAACGCATACGCCCTTTTTGGCCAACCAAGCAACCTGGGAGAGCAAATCAGCACTACAAAGAAATCTCTCGGCCCCCCCCCCCCCGGGGCAAAAGGGCCAGGCGAAAAAAGTCTAAAAACCAGAAAGGCAGGACAGCCCACGGAGTCAAGGGAGCCTTGTTAAGCTGATGGGCGGGATGTCAATGGCCAACAGCCAATCTTCACAAGTGTATCCTCTTTCCCAAACCATGTAAAACACAGAACCACAGAGCATAGGGCACTTCCACACATGGGCGTTGACCTTGGGAAAATGAAAAAATCAACCAGACACAGGGACCCCAAAGTTGAGGGCTGCTGTCTTGACAAGAACCTCCACTCCGGTACACGTTTCATATCCCAGGAAAGAGCCAAGTGGACAAAGACGAGTGGACAAGTGGACAAAGACAAGTGGACAAGTGGACAAGTGGTGCCACGTAGGTCCAATGGAGTGTCACTCAGCCATGAAATCCACGTCATGAGGCTGGTAGCAGCATCCTGAGTGGATTTAGGTACGATCATCCTCAGTGAAATAAGTCCCACAAAAAAAGAAACTTATGATATCACTTATCGAGGGAATGTAAAAATCGCTCCCCATGAACGGAATCCCCAAACAGAACAGAGTCACGCTTTTAGAAAACACACTTATGCCTGCTTCAGGGGAAAGGTGAGGTGGGGTGACGCATAAAACTCGAGTTTGAAATGAGCACAGATACCCTTCCGAAAACCGAATATGGAATGGACACGACCTACTCCTTGCTCAATCAACTGGACTCACCAGACCCTGTTCATCGCACAAGTATCTATCCGACTAGTAAGCATCTTAAAAGCTAAGTCTTGATATCTCTGTGTAAGTGCATCAAGGGTGTGTAAAGCGGCCTAAAACCAGCAGGGAAAATCAGCTCAGACCCATTCTGAGGATACATTTCCAACATAAAGAAGAAACAAGCAGGGCAAAACAGAGAGAAATTCTTCCAAAATGCGTTCAGGGACTGGCATGCAACCAGGATTGACCACATCTACAGCCCCAGCGGCGGAAGACATAAGGCTGGACACTCTTGGGGCTGAGACGATTGGTGAGGTTGGGAAAGCAAATGCAGACCCTTGAAAGGAATCCTGCGTGCTCCCCATTCCATGGGTCCCAACTCTCCAGGTTCAACGCAATCTTCCGACAGCGAAAGCACTCATTGGAAACCCAGCGGATGCTACACCGTGGGATCGGGAAAGCTTTCTGAAACTCACCTCAGTTTTCATCTCCTGGTGCTCGTGTTCTCCATTCAGGCCCCCTTACTAACAATCTCCCCACTTGGAGACTCGGCGCCTTTCCATGCCTCTTTCGTACCGTCTGCAATTTGTCCGCAGGATGAACTGCAAGAGGGGGAACCAATGAGAGACTCGCTGGAGGTGTTTGGTCGGGCACATGTCACTCTCATTTCCCATCACGAAGAAGAATTCACCAGAGGTTCAGCCTGCCACCGCGGATCGACAAGAGGGCGTGAAGCCATCCAGCCGTGTTGCGTCCCACTCACAAAAAAGCGACTTGGGAAATGGAGCTCAGGGGCACTGCACTTCCCAAACCTGCAGAGTTCTAAACGATAACTATCGCCCCAAAATATATTGAGCGCAGGCTACGAAGAGGCGTTGAACGCAAGGCAGAATTGCAGGAAACGGATGTCAACGGGTACATCGGAATGGCCCCGATAGCACATGAAAAGCGCCAGAACGTGGACAATGATGCGGTTGACCAAAAAGGGCGTATGCGTTTTTTCCTGAATATATTCAGGAAAAAACGCATACGCCCTTTTTGGCCAACCAAGCAACCTGGGAGAGCAAATCAGCACTACAAAGAAATCTCTCGCCCCCCCCCCGGGGCAAAAGGGCCAGGCGAAAAAAGTCTAAAAACCAGAAAGGCAGGACAGCCCACGGAGTCAAGGGAGCCTTGTTAAGCTGATGGGCGGGATGTCAATGGCCAACAGCCAATCTTCACAAGTGTATCCTCTTTCCCAAACCATGTAAAACACAGAACCACAGAGCATAGGGCACTTCCACACATGGGCGTTGACCTTGGGAAAATGAAAAAATCAACCAGACACAGGGACCCCAAAGTTGAGGGCTGCTGTCTTGACAAGAACCTCCACTCCGGTACACGTTTCATATCCCAGGAAAGAGCCAAGTGGACAAAGACGAGTGGACAAGTGGACAACGACAAGAGGCCAAGTGGACAAGTGGTGCCACGTAGGTCCAATGGAGTGTCACTCAGCCATGAAATCCACGTCATGAGGCTGGTAGCAGCATCCTGAGTGGATTTAGGTACGATCATCCTCAGTGAAATAAGTCCCACAAAAAAAGAAACTTATGATATCACTTATCGAGGGAATGTAAAAATCGCTCCCCATGAACGGAATCCCCAAACAGAACAGAGTCACGCTTTTAGAAAACACACTTATGCCTGCTTCAGGGGAAAGGTGAGGTGGGGTGACGCATAAAACTCGAGTTTGAAATGAGCACACATACCCTTCCGAAAACCGAATATGGAATGCACACGACCTACTCCTTGCTCAATCAACTGGACTCACCAGACCCTGTTCATCGCACAAGTATCTATCCGACTAGTAAGCATCTTCAAAGCTAAGTCTTGATATCTCTGTGTAAGTGCATCAAGTGTGTGTAAAGCGGCCTAAAACCAGCAGGGAAAATCAGCTCAGACCCATTCTGAGGATACATTTCCAACATAAAGAAGAAACAAGCAGGGCAAAACAGAGAGAAATTCTTCCAAAATGCGTTCAGGGACTGGCATGCAACCAGGATTGACCACATCTACAGCCCCAGCGGCGGAAGACATAAGGCTGGACACTCTTGGGGCTGAGACGATTGGTGAGGTTGGGAAAGCAAATGCAGACCCTTGAAAGGAATCCTGCGTGCTCCCCATTCCATGGGTCCCAACTCTCCAGGTTCAACGCAATCTTCCGACAGCGAAAGCACTCATTGGAAACCCAGCGGATGCTACACCGTGGGATCGGGAAAGCTTTCTGAAACTCACCTCAGTTTTCATCTCCTGGTGCTCGTGTTCTCCATTCAGGCCCCCTTACTAACAATCTCCCCACTTGGAGACTCGGCGCCTTTCCATGCCTCTTTCGTACCGTCTGCAATTTGTCCGCAGGATGAACTGCAAGAGGGGGAACCAATGAGAGACTCGCTGGAGGTGTTTGGTCGGGCACATGTCACTCTCATTTCCCATCACGAAGAAGAATTCACCAGAGGTTCAGCCTGCCACCGCGGATCGACAAGAGGGCGTGAAGCCATCCAGCCGTGTTGCGTCCCACTCACAAAAAAGCGACTTGGGAAATGGAGCTCAGGGGCACTGCACTTCCCAAACCTGCAGAGTTCTAAACGATAACTATCGCCCCAAAATATATTGAGGTCAGGCTACGAAGAGGCGTTGAACGCAAGGCAGAATTGCAGGAAACGGATGTCAACGGGTACATCGGAATGGCCCCGATAGCACATGAAAAGCGCCAGAACGTGGACAATGATGCGGTTGGCCAAAAAGGGCGTATGCGTTTTTTCCTGAATATATTCAGGAAAAAACGCATACGCCCTTTTTGGCCAACCAAGCAACCTGGGAGAGCAAATCAGCACTACAAAGAAATCTCTCGCCCCCCCCCGGGGCAAAAGGGCCAGGCGAAAAAAGTCTAAAAACCAGAAAGGCAGGACAGCCCACGGAGTCAACGGAGCCTTGTTAAGCTGATGGGCGGGATGTCAATGGCCAACAGCCAATCTTCACAGGTGTATCCTCTTTCCCAAACCATGTAAAACACAGAACCACAGAGCATAGGGCACTTCCACACATGGGCGTTGACCTTGGGAAAATGAAAAAATCAACCAGACACAGGGACCCCAAAGTTGAGGGCTGCTGTCTTGACAAGAACCTCCACTCCGGTACACGTTTCATATCCCAGGAAAGAGCCAAGTGGACAAAGACGAGTGGACAAGTGGACAAAGACAAGTGGACAAGTGGACAAGTGGTGCCACGTAGGTCCAATGGAGTGTCACTCAGCCATGAAATCCACGTCATGAGGCTGGTAGCAGCATCCTGAGTGGATTTAGGTACGATCATCCTCAGTGAAATAAGTCCCACAAAAAAAGAAACTTATGATATCACTTATCGAGGGAATGTAAAAATCGCTCCCCATGAACGGAATCCCCAAACAGAACAGAGTCACGCTTTTAGAAAGCACACTTATGCCTGCTTCAGGCGAAAGGTGAGGTGGGGTGACGCATAAAACTCGAGTTTGAAATGAGCACACATACCCTTCCGAAAACCGAATATGGAATGGACACGACCTACTCCTTGCTCAATCAACTGGACTCACCAGACCCTGTTCATCGCACAAGTATCTATCCGACTAGTAAGCATCTTAAAAGCTAAGTCTTGATATCTCTGTGTAAGTGCATCAAGTGTGTGTAAAGCGGCCTAAAACCAGCAGGGAAAATCAGCTCAGACCCATTCTGAGGATACATTTCCAACATAAAGAAGAAACAAGCAGGGCAAAACAGAGAGAAATTCTTCCAAAATGCGTTCAGGGACTGGCATGCAACCAGGATTGACCACATCTACAGCCCCAGCGGCGGAAGACATAAGGCTGGACACTCTTGGGGCTGAGACGATTGGTGAGGTTGGGAAAGCAAATGCAGACCCTTGAAAGGAATCCTGTGTGCTCCCCATTCCATGGGTCCCAACTCTCCAGGTTCAACGCAATCTTCCGACAGCGAAAGCACTCATTGGAAACCCAGCGGATGCTACACCGTGGGATCGGGAAAGCTTTCTGAAACTCACCTCAGTTTTCATCTCCTGGTGCTCGTGTTCTCCATTCAGGCCCCCTTACTAACAATCTCCCCACTTGGAGACTCGGCGCCTTTCCATGCCTCTTTCGTACCGTCTGCAATTTGTCCGCAGGATGAACTGCAAGAGGGGGAACCAATGAGAGACTCGCTGGAGGTGTTTGGTCGGGCACATGTCACTCTCATTTCCCATCACGAAGAAGAATTCACCAGAGGTTCAGCCTGCCACCGCGGATCGACAAGAGGGCGTGAAGCCATCCAGCCGTGTTGCGTCCCACTCACAAAAAAGCGACTTGGGAAATGGAGCTCAGGGGCACTGCACTTCCCAAACCTGCAGAGTTCTAAACGATAACTATCGCCCCAAAATATATTGAGGTCAGGCTTCGAAGAGGCGTTGAACGCAAGGCAGAATTGCAGGAAACGGATGTCAACGGGTACATCGGAATGGCCCCGATAGCACATGAAAAGCGCCAGAACGTGGACAATGATGCGGTTGGCCAAAAAGGGCGTATGCGTTTTTTCCTGAATATATTCAGGAAAAAACGCATACGCCCTTTTTGGCCAACCAAGCAACCTGGGAGAGCAAATCAGCACTACAAAGAAATCTCTCGCCCCCCCCCCGGGGGGCAAAAGGGCCAGGCGAAAAAAGTCTAAAAACCAGAAAGGCAGGACAGCACACGGAGTCAAGGGAGCCTTGTTAAGCTGATGGGCGGGATGTCAATGGCCAACAGCCAATCTTCACAAGTGTATCCTCTTTCCCAAACCATGTAAAACACAGAACCACAGAGCATAGGGCACTTCCACACATGGGCGTTGACCTTGGGAAAATGAAAAAATCAACCAGACACAGGGACCCCAAAGTTGAGGGCTGCTGTCTTGACAAGAACCTCCACTCCGGTACACGTTTCATATCCCAGGAAAGAGCCAAGTGGACAAAGACGAGTGGACAAGTGGACAAAGACAAGTGGACAAGTGGACAAGTGGTGCCACGTAGGTCCAATGGAGTGTCACTCAGCCATGAAATCCACGTCATGAGGCTGGTAGCAGCATCCTGAGTGGATTTAGGTACGATCATCCTCAGTGAAATAAGTCCCACAAAAAAAGAAACTTATGATATCACTTATCGAGGGAATGTAAAAATCGCTCCCCATGAACGGAATCCCCAAACAGAACAGAGTCACGCTTTTAGAAAACACACTTATGCCTGCTTCAGGGGAAAGGTGAGGTGGGGTGACGCATAAAACTCGAGTTTGAAATGAGCACAGATACCCTTCCGAAAACCGAATATGGAATGGACACGACCTACTCCTTGCTCAATCAACTGGACTCACCAGACCCTGTTCATCGCACAAGTATCTATCCGACTAGTAAGCATCTTAAAAGCTAAGTCTTGATATCTCTGTGTAAGTGCATCAAGTGTGTGTAAAGCGGCCTAAAACCAGCAGGGAAAATCAGCTCAGACCCATTCTGAGGATACATTTCCAACATAAAGAAGAAACAAGCAGGGCAAAACAGAGAGAAATTCTTCCAAAATGCGTTCAGGGACTGGCATGCAACCAGGATTGACCACATCTACAGCCCCAGCGGCGGAAGACATAAGGCTGGACACTCTTGGGGCTGAGACGATTGGTGAGGTTGGGAAAGCAAATGCAGACCCTTGAAAGGAATCCTGCGTGCTCCCCATTCCATGGGTCCCAACTCTCCAGGTTCAACGCAATCTTCCGACAGCGAAAGCACTCATTGGAAACCCAGCGGATGCTACACCGTGGGATCGGGAAAGCTTTCTGAAACTCACCTCAGTTTTCATCTCCTGGTGCTCGTGTTCTCCATTCAGGCCCCCTTACTAACAATCTCCCCACTTGGAGACTCGGCGCCTTTCCATGCCTCTTTCGTACCGTCTGCAATTTGTCCGCAGGATGAACTGCAAGAGGGGGAACCAATGAGAGACTCGCTGGACGTGTTTGGTCGGGCACATGTCACTCTCATTTCCCATCACGAAGAAGAATTCACCAGAGGTTCAGCCTGCCACCGCGGATCGACAAGAGGGCGTGAAGCCATCCAGCCGTGTTGCGTCCCACTCACAAAAAAGCGACTTGGGAAATGGAGCTCAGGGGCACTGCACTTCCCAAACCTGCAGAGTTCTAAACGATAACTATCGCCCCAAAATATATTGAGGTCAGGCTACGAAGAGGCGTTGAACGCAAGGCAGAATTGCAGGAAACGGATGTCAACGGGTACATCGGAATGGCCCCGATAGCACATGAAAAGCGCCAGAACGTGGACAATGATGCGGTTGGCCAAAAAGGGCGTATGCGTTTTTTCCTGAATATATTCAGGAAAAAACGCATACGCCCTTTTTGGCCAACCAAGCAACCTGGGAGAGCAAATCAGCACTACAAAGAAATCTCTCGCCCCCCCCCCCCCCGGGGCAAAAGGGCCAGGCGAAAAAAGTCTAAAAACCAGAAAGGCAGGACAGCCCACGGAGTCAAGGGAGCCTTGTTAAGCTGATGGGCGGGATGTCAATGGCCAACAGCCAATCTTCACAAGTGTATCCTCTTTCCCAAACCATGTAAAACACAGAACCACAGAGCATAGGGCACTTCCACACATGGGCGTTGACCTTGGGAAAATGAAAAAATCAACCAGACACAGGGACCCCAAAGTTGAGGGCTGCTGTCTTGACAAGAACCTCCACTCCGGTACACGTTTCATATCCCAGGAAAGAGCCAAGTGGACAAAGACGAGTGGACAAGTGGACAAAGACAAGTGGACAAGTGGACAAGTGGTGCCACGTAGGTCCAATGGAGTGTCACTCAGCCATGAAATCCACGTCATGAGGCTGGTAGCAGCATCCTGAGTGGATTTAGGTACGATCATCCTCAGTGAAATAAGTCCCACAAAAAAAGAAACTTATGATATCACTTATCGAGGGAATGTAAAAATCGCTCCCCATGAACGGAATCCCCAAACAGAACAGAGTCACGCTTTTAGAAAACACACTTATGCCTGCTTCAGGGGAAAGGTGAGGTGGGGTGACGCATAAAACTCGAGTTTGAAATGAGCACACATACCCTTCCGAAAACCGAATATGGAATGCCCACGACCTACTCCTTGCTCAATCAACTGGACTCACCAGACCCTGTTCATCGCACAAGTATCTATCCGACTAGTAAGCATCTTCAAAGCTAAGTCTTGATATCTCTGTGTAAGTGCATCAAGGGTGTGTAAAGCGGCCTAAAACCAGCAGGGAAAATCAGCTCAGACCCATTCTGAGGATACATTTCCAACATAAAGAAGAAACAAGCAGGGCAAAACAGAGAGAAATTCTTCCAAAATGCGTTCAGGGACTGGCATGCAACCAGGATTGACCACATCTACAGCCCCAGCGGCGGAAGACATAAGGCTGGACACTCTTGGGGCTGAGACGATTGGTGAGGTTGGGAAAGCAAATGCAGACCCTTGAAAGGAATCCTGCGTGCTCCCCATTCCATGGGTCCCAACTCTCCAGGTTCAACGCAATCTTCCGACAGCGAAAGCACTCATTGGAAACCCAGCGGATGCTACACCGTGGGCTCGGGAAAGCTTTCTGAAACTCACCTCAGTTTTCATCTCCTGGTGCTCGTGTTCTCCATTCAGGCCCCCTTACTAACAATCTCCCCACTTGGAGACTCGGCGCCTTTCCATGCCTCTTTCGTACCGTCTGCAATTTGTCCGCAGGATGAACTGCAAGAGGGGGAACCAATGAGAGACTCGCTGGAGGTGTTTGGTCGGGCACATGTCACTCTCATTTCCCATCACGAAGAAGAATTCACCAGAGGTTCAGCCTGCCACCGCGGATCGACAAGAGGGCGTGAAGCCATCCAGCCGTGTTGCGTCCCACTCACAAAAAAGCGACTTGGGAAATGGAGCTCAGGGGCACTGCACTTCCCAAATCTGCAGAGTTCTAAACGATAACTATCGCCCCAAAATATATTGAGGTCAGGCTACGAAGAGGCGTTGAACGCAAGGCAGAATTGCAGGAAACGGATGTCAACGGGTACATCGGAATGGCCCCGATAGCACATGAAAAGCGCCAGAACGTGGACAATGATGCGGTTGGCCAAAAAGGGCGTATGCGTTTTTTCCTGAATATATTCAGGAAAAAACGCATACGCCCTTTTTGGCCAACCAAGCAACCTGGGAGAGCAAATCAGCACTACAAAGAAATCTCTCGCCCCCCCCCCCCCCGGGGCAAAAGGGCCAGGCGAAAAAAGTCTAAAAACCAGAAAGGCAGGACAGCCCACGGAGTCAAGGGAGCCTTGTTAAGCTGATGGGCGGGATGTCAATGGCCAACAGCCAATCTTCACAAGTGTATCCTCTTTCCCAAACCATGTAAAACACAGAACCACAGAGCATAGGGCACTTCCACACATGGGCGTTGACCTTGGGAAAATGAAAAAATCAACCAGACACAGGGACCCCAAAGTTGAGGGCTGCTGTCTTGACAAGAACCTCCACTCCGGTACACGTTTCATATCCCAGGAAAGAGCCAAGTGGACAAAGACGAGTGGACAAGTGGACAAAGACAAGTGGACAAGTGGACAAGTGGTGCCACGTAGGTCCAATGGAGTGTCACTCAGCCATGAAATCCACGTCATGAGGCTGGTAGCAGCATCCTGAGTGGATTTAGGTACGATCATCCTCAGTGAAATAAGTCCCACAAAAAAAGAAACTTATGATATCACTTATCGAGGGAATGTAAAAATCGCTCCCCATGAACGGAATCCCCAAACAGAACAGAGTCACGCTTTTAGAAAACACACTTATGCCTGCTTCAGGGGAAAGGTGAGGTGGGGTGACGCATAAAACTCGAGTTTGAAATGAGCACAGATACCCTTCCGAAAACCGAATATGGAATGCACACGACCTACTCCTTGCTCAATCAACTGGACTCACCAGACCCTGTTCATCGCACAAGTATCTATCCGACTAGTAAGCATCTTAAAAGCTAAGTCTTGATATCTCTGTGTAAGTGCATCAAGTGTGTGTAAAGCGGCCTAAAACCAGCAGGGAAAATCAGCTCAGACCCATTCTGAGGATACATTTCCAACATAAAGAAGAAACAAGCAGGGCAAAACAGAGAGAAATTCTTCCAAAATGCGTTCAGGGACTGGCATGCAACCAGGATTGACCACATCTACAGCCCCAGCGGCGGAAGACATAAGGCTGGACACTCTTGGGGCTGAGACGATTGGTGAGGTTGGGAAAGCAAATGCAGACCCTTGAAAGGAATCCTGCGTGCTCCCCATTCCATGGGTCCCAACTCTCCAGGTTCAACGCAATCTTCCGACAGCGAAAGCACTCATTGGAAACCCAGCGGATGCTACACCGTTGGCTCGGGAAAGCTTTCTGAAACTCACCTCAGTTTTCATCTCCTGGTGCTCGTGTTCTCCATTCAGGCCCCCTTACTAACAATCTCCCCACTTGGAGACTCGGCGCCTTTCCATGCCTCTTTCGTACCGTCTGCAATTTGTCCGCAGGATGAACTGCAAGAGGGGGAACCAATGAGAGACTCGCTGGAGGTGTTTGGTCGGGCACATGTCACTCTCATTTCCCATCACGAAGAAGAATTCACCAGAGGTTCAGCCTGCCACCGCGGATCGACAAGAGGGCGTGAAGCCATCCAGCCGTGTTGCGTCCCACTCACAAAAAAGCGACTTGGGAAATGGAGCTCAGGGGCACTGCACTTCCCAAACCTGCAGAGTTCTAAACGATAACTATCGCCCCAAAATATATTGAGGTCAGGCTACGAAGAGGCGTTGAACGCAAGGCAGAATTGCAGGAAACGGATGTCAACGGGTACATCGGAATGGCCCCGATAGCACATGAAAAGCGCCAGAACGTGGACAATGATGCGGTTGGCCAAAAAGGGCGTATGCGTTTTTTCCTGAATATATTCAGGAAAAAACGCATACGCCCTTTTTGGCCAACCAAGCAACCTGGGAGAGCAAATCAGCACTACAAAGAAATCTCTCGCCCCCCCCCCCCCCGGGGCAAAAGGGCCAGGCGAAAAAAGTCTAAAAACCAGAAAGGCAGGACAGCCCACGGAGTCAAGGGAGCCTTGTTAAGCTGATGGGCGGGATGTCAATGGCCAACAGCCAATCTTCACAAGTGTATCCTCTTTCCCAAACCATGTAAAACACAGAACCACAGAGCATAGGGCACTTCCACACATGGGCGTTGACCTTGGGAAAATGAAAAAATCAACCAGACACAGGGACCCCAAAGTTGAGGGCTGCTGTCTTGACAAGAACCTCCACTCCGGTACACGTTTCATATCCCAGGAAAGAGCCAAGTGGACAAAGACGAGTGGACAAGTGGACAAAGACAAGTGGACAAGTGGACAAGTGGTGCCACGTAGGTCCAATGGAGTGTCACTCAGCCATGAAATCCACATCATGAGGCTGGTAGCAGCATCCTGAGTGGATTTAGGTACGATCATCCTCAGTGAAATAAGTCCCACAAAAAAAGAAACTTATGATATCACTTATCGAGGGAATGTAAAAATCGCTCCCCATGAACGGAATCCCCAAAGAGAACAGAGTCACGCTTTTAGAAAACACACTTATGCCTGCTTCAGGGGAAAGGTGAGGTGGGGTGACGCATAAAACTCGAGTTTGAAATGAGCACAGATACCCTTCCGAAAACCGAATATGGAATGCACACGACCTACTCCTTGCTCAATCAACTGGACTCACCAGACCCTGTTCATCGCACAAGTATCTATCCGACTAGTAAGCATCTTCAAAGCTAAGTCTTGATATCTCTGTGTAAGTGCATCAAGGGTGTGTAAAGCGGCCTAAAACCAGCAGGGAAAATCAGCTCAGACCCATTCTGAGGATACATTTCCAACATAAAGAAGAAACAAGCAGGGCAAAACAGAGAGAAATTCT
Organism: Kogia breviceps; assembly: GCF_026419965.1. Lineage (NCBI taxonomy): Eukaryota > Metazoa > Chordata > Mammalia > Artiodactyla > Physeteridae > Kogia > Kogia breviceps. The sequence goes on along the minus strand of NC_081317.1, from coordinate 118,870,039 downwards.
TCCAAAATGCGTTCAGGGACTGGCATGCAACCAGGATTGACCACATCTACAGCCCCAGCGGCGGAAGACATAAGGCTGGACACTCTTGGGGCTGAGACGATTGGTGAGGTTGGGAAAGCAAATGCAGACCCTTGAAAGGAATCCTGCGTGCTCCCCATTCCATGGGTCCCAACTCTCCAGGTTCAACGCAATCTTCCGACAGCGAAAGCACTCATTGGAAACCCAGCGGATGCTACACCGTGGGCTCGGGAAAGCTTTCTGAAACTCACCTCAGTTTTCATCTCCTGGTGCTCGTGTTCTCCATTCAGGCCCCCTTACTAACAATCTCCCCACTTGGAGACTCGGCGCCTTTCCATGCCTCTTTCGTACCGTCTGCAATTTGTCCGCAGGATGAACTGCAAGAGGGGGAACCAATGAGAGACTCGCTGGAGGTGTTTGGTCGGGCACATGTCACTCTCATTTCCCATCACGAAGAAGAATTCACCAGAGGTTCAGCCTGCCACCGCGGATCGACAAGAGGGCGTGAAGCCATCCAGCCGTGTTGCGTCCCACTCACAAAAAAGCGACTTGGGAAATGGAGCTCAGGGGCACTGCACTTCCCAAACCTGCAGAGTTCTAAACGATAACTATCGCCCCAAAATATATTGAGGTCAGGCTACGAAGAGGCGTTGAACGCAAGGCAGAATTGCAGGAAACGGATGTCAACGGGTACATCGGAATGGCCCCGATAGCACATGAAAAGCGCCAGAACGTGGACAATGATGCGGTTGGCCAAAAAGGGCGTATGCGTTTTTTCCTGAATATATTCAGGAAAAAACGCATACGCCCTTTTTGGCCAACCAAGCAACCTGGGAGAGCAAATCAGCACTACAAAGAAATCTCTCGCCCCCCCCCCCCCCCCGGGGCAAAAGGGCCAGGCGAAAAAAGTCTAAAAACCAGAAAGGCAGGACAGCCCACGGAGTCAAGGGAGCCTTGTTAAGCTGATGGGCGGGATGTCAATGGCCAACAGCCAATCTTCACAAGTGTATCCTCTTTCCCAAACCATGTAAAACACAGAACCACAGAGCATAGGGCACTTCCACACATGGGCGTTGACCTTGGGAAAATGAAAAAATCAACCAGACACAGGGACCCCAAAGTTGAGGGCTGCTGTCTTGACAAGAACCTCCACTCCGGTACACGTTTCATATCCCAGGAAAGAGCCAAGTGGACAAAGACGAGTGGACAAGTGGACAAAGACAAGTGGACAAGTGGACAAGTGGTGCCACGTAGGTCCAATGGAGTGTCACTCAGCCATGAAATCCACGTCATGAGGCTGGTAGCAGCATCCTGAGTGGATTTAGGTACGATCATCCTCAGTGAAATAAGTCCCACAAAAAAAGAAACTTATGATATCACTTATCGAGGGAATGTAAAAATCGCTCCCCATGAACGGAATCCCCAAACAGAACAGAGTCACGCTTTTAGAAAACACACTTATGCCTGCTTCAGGGGAAAGGTGAGGTGGGGTGACGCATAAAACTCGAGTTTGAAATGAGCACACATACCCTTCCGAAAACCGAATATGGAATGCCCACGACCTACTCCTTGCTCAATCAACTGGACTCACCAGACCCTGTTCATCGCACAAGTATCTATCCGACTAGTAAGCATCTTCAAAGCTAAGTCTTGATATCTCTGTGTAAGTGCATCAAGGGTGTGTAAAGCGGCCTAAAACCAGCAGGGAAAATCAGCTCAGACCCATTCTGAGGATACATTTCCAACATAAAGAAGAAACAAGCAGGGCAAAACAGAGAGAAATTCTTCCAAAATGCGTTCAGGGACTGGCATGCAACCAGGATTGACCACATCTACAGCCCCAGCGGCGGAAGACATAAGGCTGGACACTCTTGGGGCTGAGACGATTGGTGAGGTTGGGAAAGCAAATGCAGACCCTTGAAAGGAATCCTGCGTGCTCCCCATTCCATGGGTCCCAACTCTCCAGGTTCAACGCAATCTTCCGACAGCGAAAGCACTCATTGGAAACCCAGCGGATGCTACACCGTGGGATCGGGAAAGCTTTCTGAAACTCACCTCAGTTTTCATCTCCTGGTGCTCGTGTTCTCCATTCAGGCCCCCTTACTAACAATCTCCCCACTTGGAGACTCGGCGCCTTTCCATGCCTCTTTCGTACCGTCTGCAATTTGTCCGCAGGATGAACTGCAAGAGGGGGAACCAATGAGAGACTCGCTGGAGGTGTTTGGTCGGGCACATGTCACTCTCATTTCCCATCACGAAGAAGAATTCACCAGAGGTTCAGCCTGCCACCGCGGATCGACAAGAGGGCGTGAAGCCATCCAGCCGTGTTGCGTCCCACTCACAAAAAAGCGACTTGGGAAATGGAGCTCAGGGGCACTGCACTTCCCAAACCTGCAGAGTTCTAAACGATAACTATCGCCCCAAAATATATTGAGGTCAGGCTACGAAGAGGCGTTGAACGCAAGGCAGAATTGCAGGAAACGGATGTCAACGGGTACATCGGAATGGCCCCGATAGCACATGAAAAGCGCCAGAACGTGGACAATGATGCGGTTGGCCAAAAAGGGCGTATGCGTTTTTTCCTGAATATATTCAGGAAAAAACGCATACGCCCTTTTTGGCCAACCAAGCAACCTGGGAGAGCAAATCAGCACTACAAAGAAATCTCTCGCCCCCCCCCCCCCGGGGCAAAAGGGCCAGGCGAAAAAAGTCTAAAAACCAGAAAGGCAGGACAGCCCACGGAGTCAAGGGAGCCTTGTTAAGCTGATGGGCGGGATGTCAATGGCCAACAGCCAATCTTCACAAGTGTATCCTCTTTCCCAAACCATGTAAAACACAGAACCACAGAGCATAGGGCACTTCCACACATGGGCGTTGACCTTGGGAAAATGAAAAAATCAACCAGACACAGGGACCCCAAAGTTGAGGGCTGCTGTCTTGACAAGAACCTCCACTCCGGTACACGTTTCATATCCCAGGAAAGAGCCAAGTGGACAAAGACGAGTGGACAAGTGGACAAAGACAAGTGGACAAGTGGACAAGTGGTGCCACGTAGGTCCAATGGAGTGTCACTCAGCCATGAAATCCACGTCATGAGGCTGGTAGCAGCATCCTGAGTGGATTTAGGTACGATCATCCTCAGTGAAATAAGTCCCACAAAAAAAGAAACTTATGATATCACTTATCGAGGGAATGTAAAAATCGCTCCCCATGAACGGAATCCCCAAACAGAACAGAGTCACGCTTTTAGAAAACACACTTATGCCTGCTTCAGGGGAAAGGTGAGGTGGGGTGACGCATAAAACTCGAGTTTGAAATGAGCACAGATACCCTTCCGAAAACCGAATATGGAATGCACACGACCTACTCCTTGCTCAATCAACTGGACTCACCAGACCCTGTTCATCGCACAAGTATCTATCCGACTAGTAAGCATCTTAAAAGCTAAGTCTTGATATCTCTGTGTAAGTGCATCAAGTGTGTGTAAAGCGGCCTAAAACCAGCAGGGAAAATCAGCTCAGACCCATTCTGAGGATACATTTCCAACATAAAGAAGAAACAAGCAGGGCAAAACAGAGAGAAATTCTTCCAAAATGCGTTCAGGGACTGGCATGCAACCAGGATTGACCACATCTACAGCCCCAGCGGCGGAAGACATAAGGCTGGACACTCTTGGGGCTGAGACGATTGGTGAGGTTGGGAAAGCAAATGCAGACCCTTGAAAGGAATCCTGCGTGCTCCCCATTCCATGGCTCCCAACTCTCCAGGTTCAACGCAATCTTCCGACAGCGAAAGCACTCATTGGAAACCCAGCGTATGCTACACCGTGGGCTCGGGAAAGCTTTCTGAAACTCACCTCAGTTTTCCTCTCCTGGTGCTCGTGTTCTCCATTCAGGCCCCCTTACTAACAATCTCCCCACTTGGAGACTCGGCGCCTTTCCATGCCTCTTTCGTACCGTCTGCAATTTGTCCGCAGGATGAACTGCAAGAGGGGGAACCAATGAGAGACTCGCTGGAGGTGTTTGGTCGGGCACATGTCACTCTCATTTCCCATCACGAAGAAGAATTCACCAGCGGTTCAGCCTGCCACCGCGGATCGACAAGAGGGCGTGAAGCCATCCAGCCGTGTTGCGTCCCACTCACAAAAAAGCGACTTGGGAAATGGAGCTCAGGGGCACTGCACTTCCCAAACCTGCAGAGTTCGAAACGATAACTATCGCCCCAAAATATATTGAGGTCAGGCTACGAAGAGGCGCTGAACGCAAGGCAGAACTGCAGGAAACGGATGTCAACGGGTACATCGGAATGGCCCCGATAGCACATGAAAAGCGCCAGAACGTGGACAATGATGCGGTTGGCCAAAAAGGGCGTATGCGTTTTTTCCTGAATATATTCAGGAAAAAACGCATACGCCCTTTTTGGCCAACCAAGCAACCTGGGAGAGCAAATCAGCACTACAAAGAAATCTCTCGCCCCCCCCCCCCCCGGGGCAAAAGGGCCAGGCGAAAAAAGTCTAAAAACCAGAAAGGCAGGACAGCCCACGGAGTCAAGGGAGCCTTGTTAAGCTGATGGGCGGGATGTCAATGGCCAACAGCCAATCTTCACAAGTGTATCCTCTTTCCCAAACCATGTAAAACACAGAACCACAGAGCATAGGGCACTTCCACACATGGGCGTTGACCTTGGGAAAATGAAAAAATCAACCAGACACAGGGACCCCAAAGTTGAGGGCTGCTGTCTTGACAAGAACCTCCACTCCGGTACACGTTTCATATCCCAGGAAAGAGCCAAGTGGACAAAGACGAGTGGACAAGTGGACAAAGACAAGTGGACAAGTGGACAAGTGGTGCCACGTAGGTCCAATGGAGTGTCACTCAGCCATGAAATCCACGTCATGAGGCTGGTAGCAGCATCCTGAGTGGATTTAGGTACGATCATCCTCAGTGAAATAAGTCCCACAAAAAAAGAAACTTATGATATCACTTATCGAGGGAATGTAAAAATCGCTCCCCATGAACGGAATCCCCAAACAGAACAGAGTCACGCTTTTAGAAAACACACTTATGCCTGCTTCAGGGGAAAGGTGAGGTGGGGTGACGCATAAAACTCGAGTTTGAAATGAGCACACATACCCTTCCGAAAACCGAATATGGAATGCCCACGACCTACTCCTTGCTCAATCAACTGGACTCACCAGACCCTGTTCATCGCACAAGTATCTATCCGACTAGTAAGCATCTTCAAAGCTAAGTCTTGATATCTCTGTGTAAGTGCATCAAGGGTGTGTAAAGCGGCCTAAAACCAGCAGGGAAAATCAGCTCAGACCCATTCTGAGGATACATTTCCAACATAAAGAAGAAACAAGCAGGGCAAAACAGAGAGAAATTCTTCCAAAATGCGTTCAGGGACTGGCATGCAACCAGGATTGACCACATCTACAGCCCCAGCGGCGGAAGACATAAGGCTGGACACTCTTGGGGCTGAGACGATTGGTGAGGTTGGGAAAGCAAATGCAGACCCTTGAAAGGAATCCTGCGTGCTCCCCATTCCATGGGTCCCAACTCTCCAGGTTCAACGCAATCTTCCGACAGCGAAAGCACTCATTGGAAACCCAGCGGATGCTACACCGTGGGCTCGGGAAAGCTTTCTGAAACTCACCTCAGTTTTCATCTCCTGGTGCTCGTGTTCTCCATTCAGGCCCCCTTACTAACAATCTCCCCACTTGGAGACTCGGCGCCTTTCCATGCCTCTTTCGTACCGTCTGCAATTTGTCCGCAGGATGAACTGCAAGAGGGGGAACCAATGAGAGACTCGCTGGAGGTGTTTGGTCGGGCACATGTCACTCTCATTTCCCATCACGAAGAAGAATTCACCAGAGGTTCAGCCTGCCACCGCGGATCGACAAGAGGGCGTGAAGCCATCCAGCCGTGTTGCGTCCCACTCACAAAAAAGCGACTTGGGAAATGGAGCTCAGGGGCACTGCACTTCCCAAATCTGCAGAGTTCTAAACGATAACTATCGCCCCAAAATATATTGAGGTCAGGCTACGAAGAGGCGTTGAACGCAAGGCAGAATTGCAGGAAACGGATGTCAACGGGTACATCGGAATGGCCCCGATAGCACATGAAAAGCGCCAGAACGTGGACAATGATGCGGTTGGCCAAAAAGGGCGTATGCGTTTTTTCCTGAATATATTCAGGAAAAAACGCATACGCCCTTTTTGGCCAACCAAGCAACCTGGGAGAGCAAATCAGCACTACAAAGAAATCTCTCGCCCCCCCCCCCCCGGGGCAAAAGGGCCAGGCGAAAAAAGTCTAAAAACCAGAAAGGCAGGACAGCCCACGGAGTCAAGGGAGCCTTGTTAAGCTGATGGGCGGGATGTCAATGGCCAACAGCCAATCTTCACAAGTGTATCCTCTTTCCCAAACCATGTAAAACACAGAACCACAGAGCATAGGGCACTTCCACACATGGGCGTTGACCTTGGGAAAATGAAAAAATCAACCAGACACAGGGACCCCAAAGTTGAGGGCTGCTGTCTTGACAAGAACCTCCACTCCGGTACACGTTTCATATCCCAGGAAAGAGCCAAGTGGACAAAGACGAGTGGACAAGTGGACAAAGACAAGTGGACAAGTGGACAAGTGGTGCCACGTAGGTCCAATGGAGTGTCACTCAGCCATGAAATCCACGTCATGAGGCTGGTAGCAGCATCCTGAGTGGATTTAGGTACGATCATCCTCAGTGAAATAAGTCCCACAAAAAAAGAAACTTATGATATCACTTATCGAGGGAATGTAAAAATCGCTCCCCATGAACGGAATCCCCAAACAGAACAGAGTCACGCTTTTAGAAAACACACTTATGCCTGCTTCAGGGGAAAGGTGAGGTGGGGTGACGCATAAAACTCGAGTTTGAAATGAGCACAGATACCCTTCCGAAAACCGAATATGGAATGCACACGACCTACTCCTTGCTCAATCAACTGGACTCACCAGACCCTGTTCATCGCACAAGTATCTATCCGACTAGTAAGCATCTTAAAAGCTAAGTCTTGATATCTCTGTGTAAGTGCATCAAGTGTGTGTAAAGCGGCCTAAAACCAGCAGGGAAAATCAGCTCAGACCCATTCTGAGGATACATTTCCAACATAAAGAAGAAACAAGCAGGGCAAAACAGAGAGAAATTCTTCCAAAATGCGTTCAGGGACTGGCATGCAACCAGGATTGACCACATCTACAGCCCCAGCGGCGGAAGACATAAGGCTGGACACTCTTGGGGCTGAGACGATTGGTGAGGTTGGGAAAGCAAATGCAGACCCTTGAAAGGAATCCTGCGTGCTCCCCATTCCATGGGTCCCAACTCTCCAGGTTCAACGCAATCTTCCGACAGCGAAAGCACTCATTGGAAACCCAGCGGATGCTACACCGTTGGCTCGGGAAAGCTTTCTGAAACTCACCTCAGTTTTCATCTCCTGGTGCTCGTGTTCTCCATTCAGGCCCCCTTACTAACAATCTCCCCACTTGGAGACTCGGCGCCTTTCCATGCCTCTTTCGTACCGTCTGCAATTTGTCCGCAGGATGAACTGCAAGAGGGGGAACCAATGAGAGACTCGCTGGAGGTGTTTGGTCGGGCACATGTCACTCTCATTTCCCATCACGAAGAAGAATTCACCAGAGGTTCAGCCTGCCACCGCGGATCGACAAGAGGGCGTGAAGCCATCCAGCCGTGTTGCGTCCCACTCACAAAAAAGCGACTTGGGAAATGGAGCTCAGGGGCACTGCACTTCCCAAACCTGCAGAGTTCTAAACGATAACTATCGCCCCAAAATATATTGAGGTCAGGCTACGAAGAGGCGTTGAACGCAAGGCAGAATTGCAGGAAACGGATGTCAACGGGTACATCGGAATGGCCCCGATAGCACATGAAAAGCGCCAGAACGTGGACAATGATGCGGTTGGCCAAAAAGGGCGTATGCGTTTTTTCCTGAATATATTCAGGAAAAAACGCATACGCCCTTTTTGGCCAACCAAGCAACCTGGGAGAGCAAATCAGCACTACAAAGAAATCTCTCGCCCCCCCCCCCCCGGGGCAAAAGGGCCAGGCGAAAAAAGTCTAAAAACCAGAAAGGCAGGACAGCCCACGGAGTCAAGGGAGCCTTGTTAAGCTGATGGGCGGGATGTCAATGGCCAACAGCCAATCTTCACAAGTGTATCCTCTTTCCCAAACCATGTAAAACACAGAACCACAAAGCATAGGGCACTTCCACACATGGGCGTTGACCTTGGGAAAATGAAAAAATCAACCAGACACAGGGACCCCAAAGTTGAGGGCTGCTGTCTTGACAAGAACCTCCACTCCGGTACACGTTTCATATCCCAGGAAAGAGCCAAGTGGACAAAGACGAGTGGACAAGTGGACAAAGACAAGTGGACAAGTGGACAAGTGGTGCCACGTAGGTCCAATGGAGTGTCACTCAGCCATGAAATCCACATCATGAGGCTGGTAGCAGCATCCTGAGTGGATTTAGGTACGATCATCCTCAGTGAAATAAGTCCCACAAAAAAAGAAACTTATGATATCACTTATCGAGGGAATGTAAAAATCGCTCCCCATGAACGGAATCCCCAAAGAGAACAGAGTCACGCTTTTAGAAAACACACTTATGCCTGCTTCAGGGGAAAGGTGAGGTGGGGTGACGCATAAAACTCGAGTTTGAAATGAGCACAGATACCCTTCCGAAAACCGAATATGGAATGCACACGACCTACTCCTTGCTCAATCAACTGGACTCACCAGACCCTGTTCATCGCACAAGTATCTATCCGACTAGTAAGCATCTTCAAAGCTAAGTCTTGATATCTCTGTGTAAGTGCATCAAGGGTGTGTAAAGCGGCCTAAAACCAGCAGGGAAAATCAGCTCAGACCCATTCTGAGGATACATTTCCAACATAAAGAAGAAACAAGCAGGGCAAAACAGAGAGAAATTCTTCCAAAATGCGTTCAGGGACTGGCATGCAACCAGGATTGACCACATCTACAGCCCCAGCGGCGGAAGACATAAGGCTGGACACTCTTGGGGCTGAGACGATTGGTGAGGTTGGGAAAGCAAATGCAGACCCTTGAAAGGAATCCTGCGTGCTCCCCATTCCATGGGTCCCAACTCTCCAGGTTCAACGCAATCTTCCGACAGCGAAAGCACTCATTGGAAACCCAGCGGATGCTACACCGTGGGATCGGGAAAGCTTTCTGAAACTCACCTCAGTTTTCATCTCCTGGTGCTCGTGTTCTCCATTCAGGCCCCCTTACTAACAATCTCCCCACTTGGAGACTCGGCGCCTTTCCATGCCTCTTTCGTACCGTCTGCAATTTGTCCGCAGGATGAACTGCAAGAGGGGGAACCAATGAGAGACTCGCTGGAGGTGTTTGGTCGGGCACATGTCACTCTCATTTCCCATCACGAAGAAGAATTCACCAGAGGTTCAGCCTGCCACCGCGGATCGACAAGAGGGCGTGAAGCCATCCAGCCGTGTTGCGTCCCACTCACAAAAAAGCGACTTGGGAAATGGAGCTCAGGGGCACTGCACTTCCCAAACCTGCAGAGTTCTAAACGATAACTATCGCCCCAAAATATATTGAGGTCAGGCTACGAAGAGGCGTTGAACGCAAGGCAGAATTGCAGGAAACGGATGTCAACGGGTACATCGGAATGGCCCCGATAGCACATGAAAAGCGCCAGAACGTGGACAATGATGCGGTTGGCCAAAAAGGGCGTATGCGTTTTTTCCTGAATATATTCAGGAAAAAACGCATACGCCCTTTTTGGCCAACCAAGCAACCTGGGAGAGCAAATCAGCACTACAAAGAAATCTCTCGCCCCCCCCCCCCGGGGCAAAAGGGCCAGGCGAAAAAAGTCTAAAAACCAGAAAGGCAGGACAGCCCACGGAGTCAAGGGAGCCTTGTTAAGCTGATGGGCGGGATGTCAATGGCCAACAGCCAATCTTCACAAGTGTATCCTCTTTCCCAAACCATGTAAAACACAGAACCACAGAGCATAGGGCACTTCCACACATGGGCGTTGACCTTGGGAAAATGAAAAAATCAACCAGACACAGGGACCCCAAAGTTGAGGGCTGCTGTCTTGACAAGAACCTCCACTCCGGTACACGTTTCATATCCCAGGAAAGAGCCAAGTGGACAAAGACGAGTGGACAAGTGGACAAAGACAAGTGGACAAGTGGACAAGTGGTGCCACGTAGGTCCAATGGAGTGTCACTCAGCCATGAAATCCACGTCATGAGGCTGGTAGCAGCATCCTGAGTGGATTTAGGTACGATCATCCTCAGTGAAATAAGTCCCACAAAAAAAGAAACTTATGATATCACTTATCGAGGGAATGTAAAAATCGCTCCCCATGAACGGAATCCCCAAACAGAACAGAGTCACGCTTTTAGAAAACACACTTATGCCTGCTTCAGGGGAAAGGTGAGGTGGGGTGACGCATAAAACTCGAGTTTGAAATGAGCACAGATACCCTTCCGAAAACCGAATATGGAATGCACACGACCTACTCCTTGCTCAATCAACTGGACTCACCAGACCCTGTTCATCGCACAAGTATCTATCCGACTAGTAAGCATCTTAAAAGCTAAGTCTTGATATCTCTGTGTAAGTGCATCAAGGGTGTGTAAAGCGGCCTAAAACCAGCAGGGAAAATCAGCTCAGACCCATTCTGAGGATACATTTCCAACATAAAGAAGAAACAAGCAGGGCAAAACAGAGAGAAATTCTTCCAAAATGCGTTCAGGGACTGGCATGCAACCAGGATTGACCACATCTACAGCCCCAGCGGCGGAAGACATAAGGCTGGACACTCTTGGGGCTGAGAAGATTGGTGAGGTTGGGAAAGCAAATGCAGACCCTTGAAAGGAATCCTGCGTGCTCCCCATTCCATGGGTCCCAACTCTCCAGGTTCAACGCAATCTTCCGACAGCGAAAGCACTCATTGGAAACCCAGCGGATGCTACACCGTGGGATCGGGAAAGCTTTCTGAAACTCACCTCAGTTTTCATCTCCTGGTGCTCGTGTTCTCCATTCAGGCCCCCTTACTAACAATCTCCCCACTTGGAGACTCGGCGCCTTTCCATGCCTCTTTCGTACCGTCTGCAATTTGTCCGCAGGATGAACTGCAAGAGGGGGAACCAATGAGAGACTCGCTGGAGGTGTTTGGTCGGGCACATGTCACTCTCATTTCCCATCACGAAGAAGAATTCACCAGAGGTTCAGCCTGCCACCGCGGATCGACAAGAGGGCGTGAAGCCATCCAGCCGTGTTGCGTCCCACTCACAAAAAAGCGACTTGGGAAATGGAGCTCAGGGGCACTGCACTTCCCAAACCTGCAGAGTTCTAAACGATAACTATCGCCCCAAAATATATTGAGGTCAGGCTACGAAGAGGCGTTGAACGCAAGGCAGAATTGCAGGAAACGGATGTCAACGGGTACATCGGAATGGCCCCGATAGCACATGAAAAGCGCCAGAACGTGGACAATGATGCGGTTGGCCAAAAAGGGCGTATGCGTTTTTTCCTGAATATATTCAGGAAAAAACGCATACGCCCTTTTTGGCCAACCAAGCAACCTGGGAGAGCAAATCAGCACTACAAAGAAATCTCTCGCCCCCCCCCCCCCGGGGCAAAAGGGCCAGGCGAAAAAAGTCTAAAAACCAGAAAGGCAGGACAGCCCACGGAGTCAAGGGAGCCTTGTTAAGCTGATGGGCGGGATGTCAATGGCCAACAGCCAATCTTCACAAGTGTATCCTCTTTCCCAAACCATGTAAAACACAGAACCACAGAGCATAGGGCACTTCCACACATGGGCGTTGACCTTGGGAAAATGAAAAAATCAACCAGACACAGGGACCCCAAAGTTGAGGGCTGCTGTCTTGACAAGAACCTCCACTCCGGTACACGTTTCATATCCCAGGAAAGAGCCAAGTGGACAAAGACGAGTGGACAAGTGGACAAAGACAAGTGGACAAGTGGACAAGTGGTGCCACGTAGGTCCAATGGAGTGTCACTCAGCCATGAAATCCACGTCATGAGGCTGGTAGCAGCATCCTGAGTGGATTTAGGTACGATCATCCTCAGTGAAATAAGTCCCACAAAAAAAGAAACTTATGATATCACTTATCGAGGGAATGTAAAAATCGCTCCCCATGAACGGAATCCCCAAACAGAACAGAGTCACGCTTTTAGAAAACACACTTATGCCTGCTTCAGGGGAAAGGTGAGGTGGGGTGACGCATAAAACTCGAGTTTGAAATGAGCACAGATACCCTTCCGAAAACCGAATATGGAATGCACACGACCTACTCCTTGCTCAATCAACTGGACTCACCAGACCCTGTTCATCGCACAAGTATCTATCCGACTAGTAAGCATCTTAAAAGCTAAGTCTTGATATCTCTGTGTAAGTGCATCAAGTGTGTGTAAAGCGGCCTAAAACCAGCAGGGAAAATCAGCTCAGACCCATTCTGAGGATACATTTCCAACATAAAGAAGAAACAAGCAGGGCAAAACAGAGAGAAATTCTTCCAAAATGCGTTCAGGGACTGGCATGCAACCAGGATTGACCACATCTACAGCCCCAGCGGCGGAAGACATAAGGCTGGACACTCTTGGGGCTGAGACGATTGGTGAGGTTGGGAAAGCAAATGCAGACCCTTGAAAGGAATCCTGCGTGCTCCCCATTCCATGGCTCCCAACTCTCCAGGTTCAACGCAATCTTCCGACAGCGAAAGCACTCATTGGAAACCCAGCGGATGCTACACCGTGGGCTCGGGAAAGCTTTCTGAAACTCACCTCAGTTTTCCTCTCCTGGTGCTCGTGTTCTCCATTCAGGCCCCCTTACTAACAATCTCCCCACTTGGAGACTCGGCGCCTTTCCATGCCTCTTTCGTACCGTCTGCAATTTGTCCGCAGGATGAACTGCAAGAGGGGGAACCAATGAGAGACTCGCTGGAGGTGTTTGGTCGGGCACATGTCACTCTCATTTCCCATCACGAAGAAGAATTCACCAGCGGTTCAGCCTGCCACCGCGGATCGACAAGAGGGCGTGAAGCCATCCAGCCGTGTTGCGTCCCACTCACAAAAAAGCGACTTGGGAAATGGAGCTCAGGGGCACTGCACTTCCCAAACCTGCAGAGTTCTAAACGATAACTATCGCCCCAAAATATATTGAGGTCAGGCTACGAAGAGGCGCTGAACGCAAGGCAGAATTGCAGGAAACGGATGTCAACGGGTACATCGGAATGGCCCCGATAGCACATGAAAAGCGCCAGAACGTGGACAATGATGCGGTTGGCCAAAAAGGGCGTATGCGTTTTTTCCTGAATATATTCAGGAAAAAACGCATACGCCCTTTTTGGCCAACCAAGCAACCTGGGAGAGCAAATCAGCACTACAAAGAAATCTCTCGCCCCCCCCCCCCCCGGGGCAAAAGGGCCAGGCGAAAAAAGTCTAAAAACCAGAAAGGCAGGACAGCCCACGGAGTCAAGGGAGCCTTGTTAAGCTGATGGGCGGGATGTCAATGGCCAACAGCCAATCTTCACAAGTGTATCCTCTTTCCCAAACCATGTAAAACACAGAACCACAGAGCATAGGGCACTTCCCCACATGGGCGTTGACCTTGGGAAAATGAAAAAATCAACCAGACACAGGGACCCCAAAGTTGAGGGCTGCTGTCTTGACAAGAACCTCCACTCCGGTACACGTTTCATATCCCAGGAAAGAGCCAAGTGGACAAAGACGAGTGGACAAGTGGACAAAGACAAGTGGACAAGTGGACAAGTGGTGCTACGTAGGTCCAATGGAGTGTCACTCAGCCATGAAATCCACGTCATGAGGCTGGTAGCAGCATCCTGAGTGGATTTAGGTACGATCATCCTCAGTGAAATAAGTCCCACAAAAAAAGAAACTTATGATATCACTTATCGAGGGAATGTAAAAATCGCTCCCCATGAACGGAATCCCCAAACAGAACAGAGTCACGCTTTTAGAAAACACACTTATGCCTGCTTCAGGGGAAAGGTGAGGTGCGGTGACGCATAAAACTCGAGTTTGAAATGAGCACAGATACCCTTCCGAAAACCGAATATGGAATGGACACGACCTACTCCTTGCTCAATCAACTGGACTCACAAGACCCTGTTCATCGCACAAGTATCTATCCGACTAGTAAGCATCTTAAAAGCTAAGTCTTGATATCTCTGTGTAAGTGCATCAAGGGTGTGTAAAGCGGCCTAAAACCAGCAGGGAAAATCAGCTCAGACCCATTCTGAGGATACATTTCCAACACAAAGAAGAAACAAGCAGGGCAAAACAGAGAGAAATTCTTCCAAAATGCGTTCAGGGACTGGCATGCAACCAGGATTGACCACATCTACAGCCCCAGCGGCGGAAGACATAAGGCTGGACACTCTTGGGGCTGAGACGATTGGTGAGGTTGGGAAAGCAAATGCAGACCCTTGAAAGGAATCCTGCGTGCTCCCCATTCCATGGGTCCCAACTCTCCAGGTTCAACGCAATCTTCCGACAGCGAAAGCACTCATTGGAAACCCAGCGGATGCTACACCGTGGGATCGGGAAAGCTTTCTGAAACTCACCTCAGTTTTCCTCTCCTGGTGCTCGTGTTCTCCATTCAGGCCCCCTTACTAACAATCTCCCCACTTGGAGACTCGGCGCCTTTCCATGCCTCTTTCGTACCGTCTGCAATTTGTCCGCAGGATGAACTGCAAGAGGGGGAACCAATGAGAGACTCGCTGGAGGTGTTTGGTCGGGCACATGTCACTCTCATTTCCCATCACGAAGAAGAATTCACCAGCGGTTCAGCCTGCCACCGCGGATCGACAATAGGGCGTGAAGCCATCCAGCCGTGTTGCGTCCCACTCACAAAAAAGCGACTTGGGAAATGGAGCTCAGGGGCCCTGCACTTCCCAAACCTGCAGAGTTCTAAACGATAACTATCGCCCCAAAATATATTGAGGTCAGGCTACGAAGAGGCGCTGAACGCAAGGCAGAACTGCAGGAAACGGATGTCAACGGGTACATCGGAATGGCCCCGATAGCACATGAAAAGCGCCAGAACGTGGACAATGATGCGGTTGGCCAAAAAGGGCGTATGCGTTTTTTCCTGAATATATTCAGGAAAAAACGCATACGCCCTTTTTGGCCAACCAAGCAACCTGGGAGAGCAAATCAGCACTACAAAGAAATCTCTCGCCCCCCCCCCGGGGCAAAAGGGCCAGGCGAAAAAAGTCTAAAAACCAGAAAGGCAGGACAGCCCACGGAGTCAAGGGAGCCTTGTTAAGCTGATGGGCGGGATGTCAATGGCCAACAGCCAATCTTCACAAGTGTATCCTCTTTCCCAAACCATGTAAAACACAGAACCACAGAGCATAGGGCACTTCCACACATGGGCGTTGACCTTGGGAAAATGAAAAAATCAACCAGACACAGGGACCCCAAAGTTGAGGGCTGCTGTCTTGACAAGAACCTCCACTCCGGTACACGTTTCATATCCCAGGAAAGAGCCAAGTGGACAAAAACGAGTGGACAAGTGGACAAAGACAAGTGGACAAGTGGACAAGTGGTGCTACGTAGGTCCAATGGAGTGTCACTCAGCCATGAAATCCACGTCATGAGGCTGGTAGCAGCATCCTGAGTGGATTTAGGTACGATCATCCTCAGTGAAATAAGTCCCACAAAAAAAGAAACTTATGATATCACTTATCGAGGGAATGTAAAAATCGCTCCCCATGAACGGAATCCCCAAACAGAACAGAGTCACGCTTTTAGAAAACACACTTATGCCTGCTTCAGGGGAAAGGTGAGGTGCGGTGACGCATAAAACTCGAGTTTGAAATGAGCACAGATACCCTTCCGAAAACCGAATATGGAATGGACACGACCTACTCCTTGCTCAATCAACTGGACTCACCAGACCCTGTTCATCGCACAAGTATCTATCCGACTAGTAAGCATCTTAAAAGCTAAGTCTTGATATCTCTGTGTAAGTGCATCAAGTGTGTGTAAAGCGGCCTAAAACCAGCAGGGAAAATCAGCTCAGACCCATTCTGAGGATACATTTCCAACACAAAGAAGAAACAAGCAGGGCAAAACAGAGAGAAATTCTTCCAAAATGCGTTCAGGGACTGGCATGCAACCAGGATTGACCACATCTACAGCCCCAGCGGCAGAAGACATAAGGCTGGACACTCTTGGGGCTGAGAAGATTGGTGAGGTTGGGAAAGCAAATGCAGACCCTTGAAAGGAATCCTGCGTGCTCCCCATTCCATGGCTCCCAACTCTCCAGGTTCAACGCAATCTTCCGACAGCGAAAGCACTCATTGGAAACCCAGCGGATGCTACACCGTGGGATCGGGAAAGCTTTCTGAAACTCACCTCAGTTTTCCTCTCCTGGTGCTCGTGTTCTCCATTCAGGCCCCCTTACTAACAATCTCCCCACTTGGAGACTCGGCGCCTTTCCATGCCTCTTTCGTACCGTCTGCAATTTGTCCGCAGGATGAACTGCAAGAGGGGGAACCAATGAGAGACTCGCTGGAGGTGTTTGGTCGGGCACATGTCACTCTCATTTCCCATCACGAAGAAGAATTCACCAGCGGTTCAGCCTGCCACCGCGGATCGACAATAGGGCGTGAAGCCATCCAGCCGTGTTGCGTCCCACTCACAAAAAAGCGACTTGGGAAATGGAGCTCAGGGGCCCTGCACTTCCCATACCTGCAGAGTTCTAAACGATAACTATCGCCCCAAAATATATTGAGGTCAGGCTACGAAGAGGCGCTGAACGCAAGGCAGAACTGCAGGAAACGGATGTCAACGGGTACATCGGAATGGCCCCGATAGCACATGAAAAGCGCCAGAACGTGGACAATGATGCGGTTGGCCAAAAAGGGCGTATGCGTTTTTTCCTGAATATATTCAGGAAAAAACGCATACGCCCTTTTTGGCCAACCAAGCAACCTGGGAGAGCAAATCAGCACTACAAAGAAATCTCTGGCCCCCCCCCCGGGGCAAAAGGGCCAGGCGAAAAAAGTCTAAAAACCAGAAAGGCAGGACAGCCCACGGAGTCAAGGGAGCCTTGTTAAGCTGATGGGCGGGATGTCAATGGCCAACAGCCAATCTTCACAAGTGTATCCTCTTTCCCAAACCATGTAAAACACAGAACCACAGAGCATAGGGCACTTCCACACATGGGTGTTGACCTTGGGAAAATGAAAAAATCAACCAGACACAGGGACCCCAAAGTTGAGGGCTGCTGTCTTGACAAGAACCTCCACTCCGGTACACGTTTCATATCCCAGGAAAGAGCCAAGTGGACAAAGACGAGTGGACAAGTGGACAAAGACAAGTGGACAAGTGGTGCCACGTAGGTCCAATGGAGTGTCACTCAGCCATGAAATCCACGTCATGAGGCTGGTAGCAGCATCCTGAGTGGATTTAGGTACGATCATCCTCAGTGAAATAAGTCCCACAAAAAAAGAAACTTATGATATCACTTATCGAGGGAATGTAAAAATCGCTCCCCATGAACGGAATCCCCAAACAGAACAGAGTCACGCTTTTAGAAAACACACTTATGCCTGCTTCAGGGGAAAGGTGAGGTGGGGTGACGCATAAAACTCGAGTTTGAAATGAGCACACATACCCTTCCGAAAACCGAATATGGAATGCACACGACCTACTCCTTGCTCAATCAACTGGACTCACCAGACCCTGTTCATCGCACAAGTATCTATCCGACTAGTAAGCATCTTAAAAGCTAAGTCTTGATATCTCTGTGTAAGTGCATCAAGTGTGTGTAAAGCGGCCTAAAACCAGCAGGGAAAATCAGCTCAGACCCATTCTGAGGATACATTTCCAACATAAAGAAGAAACAAGCAGGGCAAAACAGAGAGAAATTCTTCCAAAATGCGTTCAGGGACTGGCATGCAACCAGGATTGACCACATCTACAGCCCCAGCGGCGGAAGACATAAGGCTGGACACTCTTGGGGCTGAGACGATTGGTGAGGTTGGGAAAGCAAATGCAGACCCTTGAAAGGAATCCTGCGTGCTCCCCATTCCATGGGTCCCAACTCTCCAGGTTCAACGCAATCTTCCGACAGCGAAAGCACTCATTGGAAACCCAGCGGATGCTACACCGTGGGATCGGGAAAGCTTTCTGAAACTCACCTCAGTTTTCATCTCCTGGTGCTCGTGTTCTCCATTCAGGCCCCCTTACTAACAATCTCCCCACTTGGAGACTCGGCGCCTTTCCATGCCTCTTTCGTACCGTCTGCAATTTGTCCGCAGGATGAACTGCAAGAGGGGGAACCAATGAGAGACTCGCTGGAGGTGTTTGGTCGGGCACATGTCACTCTCATTTCCCATCACGAAGAAGAATTCACCAGAGGTTCAGCCTGCCACCGCGGATCGACAAGAGGGCGTGAAGCCATCCAGCCGTGTTGCGTCCCACTCACAAAAAAGCGACTTGGGAAATGGAGCTCAGGGGCCCTGCACTTCCCAAACCTGCAGAGTTCTAAACGATAACTATCGCCCCAAAATATATTGAGGTCAGGCTACGAAGAGGCGTTGAACGCAAGGCAGAATTGCAGGAAACGGATGTCAACGGGTACATCGGAATGGCCCCGATAGCACATGAAAAGCGCCAGAACGTGGACAATGATGCGGTTGGCCAAAAAGGGCGTATGCGTTTTTTCCTGAATATATTCAGGAAAAAACGCATACGCCCTTTTTGGCCAACCAAGCAACCTGGGAGAGCAAATCAGCACTACAAAGAAATCTCTCGCCCCCCCCCCCCGGGGCAAAAGGGCCAGGCGAAAAAAGTCTAAAAACCAGAAAGGCAGGACAGCCCACGGAGTCAAGGGAGCCTTGTTAAGCTGATGGGCGGGATGTCAATGGCCAACAGCCAATCTTCACAAGTGTATCCTCTTTCCCAAACCATGTAAAACACAGAACCACAGAGCATAGGGCACTTCCACACATGGGCGTTGACCTTGGGAAAATGAAAAAATCAACCAGACACAGGGACCCCAAAGTTGAGGGCTGCTGTCTTGACAAGAACCTCCACTCCGGTACACGTTTCATATCCCAGGAAAGAGCCAAGTGGACAAAGACGAGTGGACAAGTGGACAAAGACAAGTGGACAAGTGGACAAGTGGTGCTACGTAGGTCCAATGGAGTGTCACTCAGCCATGAAATCCACGTCATGAGGCTGGTAGCAGCATCCTGAGTGGATTTAGGTACGATCATCCTCAGTGAAATAAGTCCCACAAAAAAAGAAACTTATGATATCACTTATCGAGGGAATGTAAAAATCGCTCCCCATGAACGGAATCCCCAAACAGAACAGAGTCACGCTTTTAGAAAACACACTTATGCCTGCTTCAGGGGAAAGGTGAGGTGCGGTGACGCATAAAACTCGAGTTTGAAATGAGCACAGATACCCTTCCGAAAACCGAATATGGAATGGACACGACCTACTCCTTGCTCAATCAACTGGACTCACCAGACCCTGTTCATCGCACAAGTATCTATCCGACTAGTAAGCATCTTAAAAGCTAAGTCTTGATATCTCTGTGTAAGTGCATCAAGGGTGTGTAAAGCGGCCTAAAACCAGCAGGGAAAATCAGCTCAGACCCATTCTGAGGATACATTTCCAACACAAAGAAGAAACAAGCAGGGCAAAACAGAGAGAAATTCTTCCAAAATGCGTTCAGGGACTGGCATGCAACCAGGATTGACCACATCTACAGCCCCAGCGGCGGAAGACATAAGGCTGGACACTCTTGGGGCTGAGACGATTGGTGAGGTTGGGAAAGCAAATGCAGACCCTTGAAAGGAATCCTGCGTGCTCCCCATTCCATGGCTCCCAACTCTCCAGGTTCAACGCAATCTTCCGACAGCGAAAGCACTCATTGGAAACCCAGCGGATGCTACACCGTGGGATCGGGAAAGCTTTCTGAAACTCACCTCAGTTTTCCTCTCCTGGTGCTCGTGTTCTCCATTCAGGCCCCCTTACTAACAATCTCCCCACTTGGAGACTCGGCGCCTTTCCATGCCTCTTTCGTACCGTCTGCAATTTGTCCGCAGGATGAACTGCAAGAGGGGGAACCAATGAGAGACTCGCTGGAGGTGTTTGGTCGGGCACATGTCACTCTCATTTCCCATCACGAAGAAGAATTCACCAGCGGTTCAGCCTGCCACCGCGGATCGACAATAGGGCGTGAAGCCATCCAGCCGTGTTGCGTCCCACTCACAAAAAAGCGACTTGGGAAATGGAGCTCAGGGGCACTGCACTTCCCAAACCTGCAGAGTTCTAAACGATAACTATCGCCCCAAAATATATTGAGGTCAGGCTACGAAGAGGCGCTGAACGCAAGGCAGAACTGCAGGAAACGGATGTCAACGGGTACATCGGAATGGCCCCGATAGCACATGAAAAGCGCCAGAACGTGGACAATGATGCGGTTGGCCAAAAAGGGCGTATGCGTTTTTTCCTGAATATATTCAGGAAAAAACGCATACGCCCTTTTTGGCCAACCAAGCAACCTGGGAGAGCAAATCAGCACTACAAAGAAATCTCTCGTCCCCCCCCCCCCCGGGGCAAAAGGGCCAGGCGAAAAAAGTCTAAAAACCAGAAAGGCAGGACAGCCCACGGAGTCAAGGGAGCCTTGTTAAGCTGATGGGCGGGATGTCAATGGCCAACAGCCAATCTTCACAAGTGTATCCTCTTTCCCAAACCATGTAAAACACAGAACCACAGAGCATAGGGCACTTCCCCACATGGGCGTTGACCTTGGGAAAATGAAAAAATCAACCAGACACAGGGACCCCAAAGTTGAGGGCTGCTGTCTTGACAAGAACCTCCACTCCGGTACACGTTTCATATCCCAGGAAAGAGCCAAGTGGACAAAGACGAGTGGACAAGTGGACAAAGACAAGTGGACAAGTGGACAAGTGGTGCTACGTAGGTCCAATGGAGTGTCACTCAGCCATGAAATCCACGTCATGAGGCTGGTAGCAGCATCCTGAGTGGATTTAGGTACGATCATCCTCAGTGAAATAAGTCCCACAAAAAAAGAAACTTATGATATCACTTATCGAGGGAATGTAAAAATCGCTCCCCATGAACGGAATCCCCAAACAGAACAGAGTCACGCTTTTAGAAAACACACTTATGCCTGCTTCAGGGGAAAGGTGAGGTGCGGTGACGCATAAAACTCGAGTTTGAAATGAGCACAGATACCCTTCCGAAAACCGAATATGGAATGGACACGACCTACTCCTTGCTCAATCAACTGGACTCACAAGACCCTGTTCATCGCACAAGTATCTATCCGACTAGTAAGCATCTTAAAAGCTAAGTCTTGATATCTCTGTGTAAGTGCATCAAGGGTGTGTAAAGCGGCCTAAAACCAGCAGGGAAAATCAGCTCAGACCCATTCTGAGGATACATTTCCAACACAAAGAAGAAACAAGCAGGGCAAAACAGAGAGAAATTCTTCCAAAATGCGTTCAGGGACTGGCATGCAACCAGGATTGACCACATCTACAGCCCCAGCGGCGGAAGACATAAGGCTGGACACTCTTGGGGCTGAGACGATTGGTGAGGTTGGGAAAGCAAATGCAGACCCTTGAAAGGAATCCTGCGTGCTCCCCATTCCATGGCTCCCAACTCTCCAGGTTCAACGCAATCTTCCGACAGCGAAAGCACTCATTGGAAACCCAGCGGATGCTACACCGTGGGATCAGGAAAGCTTTCTGAAACTCACCTCAGTTTTCCTCTCCTGGTGCTCGTGTTCTCCATTCAGGCCCCCTTACTAACAATCTCCCCACTTGGAGACTCGGCGCCTTTCCATGCCTCTTTCGTACCGTCTGCAATTTGTCCGCAGGATGAACTGCAAGAGGGGGAACCAATGAGAGACTCGCTGGAGGTGTTTGGTCGGGCACATGTCACTCTCATTTCCCATCACGAAGAAGAATTCACCAGCGGTTCAGCCTGCCACCGCGGATCGACAATAGGGCGTGAAGCCATCCAGCCGTGTTGCGTCCCACTCACAAAAAAGCGACTTGGGAAATGGAGCTCAGGGGCCCTGCACTTCCCAAACCTGCAGAGTTCTAAACGATAACTATCGCCCCAAAATATATTGAGGTCAGGCTACGAAGAGGCGCTGAACGCAAGGCAGAACTGCAGGAAACGGATGTCAACGGGTACATCGGAATGGCCCCGATAGCACATGAAAAGCGCCAGAACGTGGACAATGATGCGGTTGGCCAAAAAGGGCGTATGCGTTTTTTCCTGAATATATTCAGGAAAAAACGCATACGCCCTTTTTGGCCAACCAAGCAACCTGGGAGAGCAAATCAGCACTACAAAGAAATCTCTCGCCCCCCCCCCCCCGGGGCAAAAGGGCCAGGCGAAAAAAGTCTAAAAACCAGAAAGGCAGGACAGCCCACGGAGTCAAGGGAGCCTTGTTAAGCTGATGGGCGGGATGTCAATGGCCAACAGCCAATCTTCACAAGTGTATCCTCTTTCCCAAACCATGTAAAACACAGAACCACAGAGCATAGGGCACTTCCACACATGGGCGTTGACCTTGGGAAAATGAAAAAATCAACCAGACACAGGGACCCCAAAGTTGAGGGCTGCTGTCTTGACAAGAACCTCCACTCCGGTACACGTTTCATATCCCAGGAAAGAGCCAAGTGGACAAAGACGAGTGGACAAGTGGACAAAGACAAGTGGACAAGTGGACAAGTGGTGCTACGTAGGTCCAATGGAGTGTCACTCAGCCATGAAATCCACGTCATGAGGCTGGTAGCAGCATCCTGAGTGGATTTAGGTACGATCATCCTCAGTGAAATAAGTCCCACAAAAAAAGAAACTTATGATATCACTTATCGAGGGAATGTAAAAATCGCTCCCCATGAACGGAATCCCCAAACAGAACAGAGTCACGCTTTTAGAAAACACACTTATGCCTGCTTCAGGGGAAAGGTGAGGTGCGGTGACGCATAAAACTCGAGTTTGAAATGAGCACAGATACCCTTCCGAAAACCGAATATGGAATGGACACGACCTACTCCTTGCTCAATCAACTGGACTCACCAGACCCTGTTCATCGCACAAGTATCTATCCGACTAGTAAGCATCTTAAAAGCTAAGTCTTGATATCTCTGTGTAAGTGCATCAAGGGTGTGTAAAGCGGCCTAAAACCAGCAGGGAAAATCAGCTCAGACCCATTCTGAGGATACATTTCCAACATAAAGAAGAAACAAGCAGGGCAAAACAGAGAGAAATTCTTCCAAAATGCGTTCAGGGACTGGCATGCAACCAGGATTGACCACATCTACAGCCCCAGCGGCGGAAGACATAAGGCTGGACACTCTTGGGGCTGAGACGATTGGTGAGGTTGGGAAAGCAAATGCAGACCCTTGAAAGGAATCCTGCGTGCTCCCCATTCCATGGGTCCCAACTCTCCAGGTTCAACGCAATCTTCCGACAGCGAAAGCACTCATTGGAAACCCAGCGGATGCTACACCGTGGGATCGGGAAAGCTTTCTGAAACTCACCTCAGTTTTCATCTCCTGGTGCTCGTGTTCTCCATTCAGGCCCCCTTACTAACAATCTCCCCACTTGGAGACTCGGCGCCTTTCCATGCCTCTTTCGTACCGTCTGCAATTTGTCCGCAGGATGAACTGCAAGAGGGGGAACCAATGAGAGACTCGCTGGAGGTGTTTGGTCGGGCACATGTCACTCTCATTTCCCATCACGAAGAAGAATTCACCAGAGGTTCAGCCTGCCACCGCGGATCGACAAGAGGGCGTGAAGCCATCCAGCCGTGTTGCGTCCCACTCACAAAAAAGCGACTTGGGAAATGGAGCTCAGGGGCACTGCACTTCCCAAACCTGCAGAGTTCTAAACGATAACTATCGCCCCAAAATATATTGAGGTCAGGCTACGAAGAGGCGTTGAACGCAAGGCAGAATTGCAGGAAACGGATGTCAACGGGTACATCGGAATGGCCCCGATAGCACATGAAAAGCGCCAGAACGTGGACAATGATGCGGTTGGCCAAAAAGGGCGTATGCGTTTTTTCCTGAATATATTCAGGAAAAAACGCATACGCCCTTTTTGGCCAACCAAGCAACCTGGGAGAGCAAATCAGCACTACAAAGAAATCTCTCGCCCCCCCCCCCCCGGGGCAAAAGGGCCAGGCGAAAAAAGTCTAAAAACCAGAAAGGCAGGACAGCCCAAGGAGTCAAGGGAGCCTTGTTAAGCTGATGGGCGGGATGTCAATGGCCAACAGCCAATCTTCACAAGTGTATCCTCTTTCCCAAACCATGTAAAACACAGAACCACAGAGCATAGGGCACTTCCACACATGGGCGTTGACCTTGGGAAAATGAAAAAATCAACCAGACACAGGGACCCCAAAGTTGAGGGCTGCTGTCTTGACAAGAACCTCCACTCCGGTACACGTTTCATATCCCAGGAAAGAGCCAAGTGGACAAAGACGAGTGGACAAGTGGACAAAGACAAGTGGACAAGTGGACAAGTGGTGCCACGTAGGTCCAATGGAGTGTCACTCAGCCATGAAATCCACGTCATGAGGCTGGTAGCAGCATCCTGAGTGGATTTAGGTACGATCATCCTCAGTGAAATAAGTCCCACAAAAAAAGAAACTTATGATATCACTTATCGAGGGAATGTAAAAATCGCTCCCCATGAACGGAATCCCCAAACAGAACAGAGTCACGCTTTTAGAAAACACACTTATGCCTGCTTCAGGGGAAAGGTGAGGTGGGGTGACGCATAAAACTCGAGTTTGAAATGAGCACAGATACCCTTCCGAAAACCGAATATGGAATGCACACGACCTACTCCTTGCTCAATCAACTGGACTCACCAGACCCTGTTCATCGCACAAGTATCTATCCGACTAGTAAGCATCTTAAAAGCTAAGTCTTGATATCTCTGTGTAAGTGCATCAAGTGTGTGTAAAGCGGCCTAAAACCAGCAGGGAAAATCAGCTCAGACCCATTCTGAGGATACATTTCCAACATAAAGAAGAAACAAGCAGGGCAAAACAGAGAGAAATTCTTCCAAAATGCGTTCAGGGACTGGCATGCAACCAGGATTGACCACATCTACAGCCCCAGCGGCGGAAGACATAAGGCTGGACACTCTTGGGGCTGAGACGATTGGTGAGGTTGGGAAAGCAAATGCAGACCCTTGAAAGGAATCCTGCGTGCTCCCCATTCCATGGCTCCCAACTCTCCAGGTTCAACGCAATCTTCCGACAGCGAAAGCACTCATTGGAAACCCAGCGGATGCTACACCGTGGGATCGGGAAAGCTTTCTGAAACTCACCTCAGTTTTCATCTCCTGGTGCTCGTGTTCTCCATTCAGGCCCCCTTACTAACAATCTCCCCACTTGGAGACTCGGCGCCTTTCCATGCCTCTTTCGTACCGTCTGCAATTTGTCCAGAGGATGCACTGGAAGAGGGGGAACCAATGAGAGACTCGCTGGAGTTGTGTGGTCGGGCACATGTCACTCTCATTTCCCATCGCGAAGAAGAATTCACCAAAGGCTCAGCCTGCCACCCCGGATCGACAATAGGGCGTGAAGCCATCCAGCCGTGTTGCGTCCCACTCACAAAAAAGCGACTTGGGAAATGGAGCTCAGGGGCACTGCACTTCCCAAACCTGCAGAGTTCTAAACGATAACTATCGCCCCAAAATATATTGAGGTCAGGCTACGAAGAGGCGCTGAACGCAAGGCAGAATTGCAGGAAACGGATGTCAACGGGTACATCGGAATGGCCCCGATAGCACATGAAAAGCGCCAGAACGTGGACAATGATGCGGTTGGCCAAAAAGGGCGTATGCGTTTTTTCCTGAATATATTCAGGAAAAAACGCATACGCCCTTTTTGGCCAACCAAGCAACCTGGGAGAGCAAATCAGCACTACAAAGTAATCTCTCGCCCCACCCCCGGGCAAAAGGGCCAGGCGAAAAAAGTCTAAAAACCAGAAAGGCAGGACAGGCCACGGAGTCAAGGGAGCCTTGTTAAGCTGATGGGCGGGATGTCAATGGCCAACAGCCAATCTTCACAAGTGTATCCTCTTTCCCAAAACATGTAAAACACAGAACCACAGAGCATAGGGCACTTCCACACATGGGCGTTGACCTTGGGAAAATGAAAAAATCAACCAGACACAGGGACCCCAAAGTTGAGGGCTGCTGTCTTGACAAGAACCTCCACTCCGGTACACGTTTCATATCCCAGGAAAGAGCCAAGTGGACAAAGACAAGTGGACAAGTGGACAAACACAAGTGGACAAGTGGACAAGTGGTGCTACGTAGGTCCAATGGAGTGTCACTCAGCCATGAAATCCACGTCATGAGGCTGGTAGCAGCATCCTGAGTGGATTTAGGTACGATCATCCTCAGTGAAATAAGTCCCACAAAAAAAGAAACTTATGATATCACTTATCGAGGGAATGTAAAAATCGCTCCCCATGAAATGAATCCCCAAACAGAACAGAGTCACGCTTTTAGAAAACACACTTATGCCTGCTTCAGGGGAAAGGTGAGGTGGGGTGACGCATAAAATTCGAGTTTGAAATGAGCACAGATACCCTTCCGAAAACCGAATATGGAATGGACACGACCTACTCCTTGCTCAATCAACTGGACTCACCAGACCCTGTTCATCGCACAAGTATCTATCCGACTAGTAAGCATCTTAAAAGCTAAGTCTTGATATCTCTGTGTAAGTGCATCAAGGGTGTGTAAAGTGGTCTAAAAACAGCAGGGAAAATCAGCTCAGACCCATTCTGAGGATACATTTCCAACACAAAGAAAAAACAAGCAGGGCAAAACAGAGAGAAATTCTTCCAAAATGCGTTCAGGGACTGGCATGCAACCAGGATTGACCACATCTACAGCCCCAGCGGCAGAAGACATAAGGCTGGACACTCTTGGGGCTGAGACGATTGGTGAGGTTGGGAAAGCAAATGCAGACCCTTGAAAGGAATCCTGCCTGCTCCCCATTCCATGGGTCCCAACTCTCCAGGTTCAACGCAATCTTCCGACAGCGAAAGCACTCATTGGAAACCCAGCGGATGCTACACCGTGGGATCGGGAAAGCTTTCTGAAACTCACCTCAGTTTTCATCTCCTGGTGCTCGTGTTCTCCATTCAGGCCCCCTTACTAACAATCTCCCCACTTGGAGACTCAGCGCCTTTCCATGCCTCTTTCGTACCGTCTGCAATTTGTCCGCAGGATGAACTGCAAGAGGGGGAACCAATGAGAGACTCGCTGGAGGTGTGTGCTCAGGCACATGTCACTCTCATTTCCCATCACGAAGAAGAATTCACCAAAGGCTCAGCCTGCCACCCCGGATCGACAATAGGGCGTGAAGCCATCCAGCCGTGTTGCGTCCCACTCACAAAAAAGCGACTTGGGAAATGGAGCTCAGGGGCACTGCACTTCCCAAACCTGCAGAGTTCTAAACGATAACTATTGCCCCAAAATATATTGAGGTCAGCCTACGAAGAGGCGTTGAACGCAAGGCAGAATTGCCTGAAACATCCCTTTAAAAATCGCTACAGATCAACCGAATTACAATATAGAAGAGAGTTAAATATTTGAAAACACACTGATGCCTGCTTCAGGGCATTGGTGATGTGGGGTGATGCATAAAACAAGAGTTTGAAATTAGCACATAAACCGTTCCATAAACCAAGTAGGTAATCCTCAAGACCTACTTATTGCTCAATGATCTGTACTCAACCCACCCTATTCACCACAGAAGAATATATCTGAGTTGTACAAATATTAAAATGTATTTATTGATATCCCTGTGTAAGTGAATCACGTGAGTGTAAAGCGACATAACCACAGCAGTGAAAATCAGCTAAACCCCATTATAAACATAAACATTTTCAGGCAAAACCCATACGCCCTTTTTGGCGAACCAAACAACCACGAAATGCAAATCAGCACTACAAAGTATTCTGACTTCGCATTAGTCAATAGTGCCATTTTGGAAAAGTGTAAAGCAGAAATGCAGCTCAGGCCATGGAGCAAAGGAAGCCTCTTTATCCTGATTGGGGGGATGTAAATAGTCAACGGCCACTCTGGAAAAGTGCATGCTGTTTCCTTAACCTTCCAGAAAAATAGAGCTACAGACCATATGGCTCTTCCAATCTTGGGCGTATATAGTGGTAATACCAAAAGTCGACAGGACACAGGCATCCCTACGTTTAATGCTGCTCTGCTTAAAATGCCTCAACTTGGGTACAACATACATGTCCTTGAAGGAAGAAATGGATAAAGAATTTGTGGTACTTATGTACAATGTAATATTCCTGAGCAATTAAATCAATGAAATAAGGCCAGTTGCAGCAACTCGTGGAGACTCACGTACGATCATTCTAAGTGACGTAAGTCAGACATTAGTAGAGACTTATCATAAGGTATCAATTATACGTGGTATCTAAAAATAGCTACACATGAACTCACTTACAAAACAGAAACCGAGTCACACATAAAGAAAACACATTTATGACTTCTAAAAGAGAAAGGTGTGGTGGGGGTGATGCATAAACCAGGAGGTTGGAATTAGCATAGATACGGTTCCATAAACAAAATACGTAATCAACAGGACCTGCTGAATAGCTCAAGTAGCTGGACTCAGCACACTGCTGTCACTGGAAAAGCGTATATAAGACTGTAAGAATCTGTAAAAGAATTGATTGGTGTCTCTCTTTAAGTGAATCAAGTGGATAGATGTAGTGCAGGAAGAATCATAGTATTGAAAATCAGCTCTACCCCATTATAAAATTAAATTAAAAGAACAAAAAAAGACAGTGAGAGAGAGAGAAATTCTTACAAAATGTGTTCAAGGGCTGTGATGCAACCTGGACTGACCACATCTAGACACACAGCTGGATGGGACCTAAGGCTCTACACTCGTGGGTCTGAGAGGCTTGCTGAGGATGGGACAGCAAATGCAGTACTTTTACAGTAACACTGCCTGGCCCCCATTCCATGGGTCCCATATCTCCAGGTGCAGAGGACCCTTCCTCCAGGTAAAACATGAATGGGACATCCAGAGGATGGTACACCGTCTGTTCGGGAAGAGTGAGGAAGCGGTATCGCTTTGCACCAGTCAGAATGGCCAACCTCACAAAGTGTAAAACCTGAAATGCAGGACAGGGTGTGGATAAAAGGGA
The DNA here is from genome assembly GCF_026419965.1 of Kogia breviceps. NCBI lineage: Eukaryota > Metazoa > Chordata > Mammalia > Artiodactyla > Physeteridae > Kogia > Kogia breviceps. The sequence continues at coordinate 118,840,694 of NC_081317.1, read as the reverse complement.
ACCCTGACAAGCTGATGGTGGGAATGTAAATTGCTAACAGCCACTCTGGAGAAGTGGGTGGTGATTCCTTAAAAATCTAAAAAGCAGAGCTTCAGAGCATATGGCACTTCCACTCCTGGGCCTGTATCTTGGAAAAAATGTAAATTGACAGTACCCAGGCACTCCAAAATTTATGCAGCCCTGTTTACAAGAGCCCCTACTTGGAAGTTACGTAAACGTCCTTGGAAGGAAGACTGGATAAAGAAATTATGGTAGATATGTACAGTGGAATATTACTCAGCCATGAAATGAATGAAATAAGGCCATTTGCAGCCACTCAGAAGGACGTAGATGCATTCATACTATGTGGCATAAATCAGACAATGATAAATATCATATGATATTACTTATCTGTGGAATCTACATATTGATACAAAGGTACTATCTTACAACACAGAAACAGAGTCCCAGGCTTAGAACACAAACTTATGGTTACCAAACTGGAAAGGTGTGTTGGAGGCACAAATCATGAGGTTGGAGTTAGTATATACATATTTTCAGAGAGAAAACTTGTCATCAAACTGGATCTGCTGTAGAGCACTTGGAACTCTTCTCAACACCCTTTAGTAACCTCAATGGGAAAATAATTCCAAAGAGAATGTATAGTCATCTCTGTATAAATGAATCATGTTGGTGTATATCAAAAATGAACACAACATGGTAAATCAACTATACCCCATTATAAATTTAAAATTAAATTATAGAAAAGAAAAATGATCACTAAATCCATTTAGTCACGGTGGACGTGCTAGTGTCACATCCTTGGACACAGACACAATTTGATCCCAAGGCTGGACTGTTGTGGGCCTGAGGACCTCGGAAGGATACGCCAGCTAATTCACCCCCCTTGAACATGTAGTACTTGGTCCCCTCTGCATGGGATCACAATCTCCAGATCGAAGTGTGCCCTCATACTACTAAACCAACCCTCTGACACCCAAAGGATGGTGGGCTCTCTGGGCTGCATGACATTTGGAAAATCACCTGGTCTCAACATACCCTGGTGTTTGGGTTCCGACCTTCTGACTCCTTCGTTAGGGTCATCAGACTCTACACGACAGCCCCCTCAACAGGTGACTCTGCAGGGGTTTATGCTTGTTCGGGGGCTGAAGGGGAAGGGGATAGGAGGAATGGGACGGAAGCCCTTACATGTTTGGTCAGGCACATCCCGCTCTAAGTTAAAACCCAGGAACAGGACTTTCCCTACAGCTAAGGTTGTGTCAGTAACCAGAGAGGGACAGGAGAAATCCTGCCACCTTCTCTTTCCCATAACAACAATTCTAAACCTGGACCTTATAGGCACTTCATATTCACAAAGCCTGGGAAGCTGTAAGTGACAACAGCCCTCAAAAAATGTCTTGGTGGGCTTCCCTGGTGGGACAGTGGTTGAGAGTCCTCCTACCGATGCAGGGGACATGGGTTCGTGCCCCTGTTCGGGAGGATCCCACACGCCATGGACCAGCTGGGCCCGTGAGCCATGGCCGCTGAATCTGTGCATCCGGAGCCCGTGCATCCTGAGCCTGTGCTCTGCAGTAGCAGAGGCCATGGCAGTGAGAGACCCGTGTACCACACACAAAAAAAATGTCTTGGGGTAGATAATCGAAATAGACTTCAAAACAAGGCAACCTTTCAATAACCCTTTTTCAAGGGGTACATTTTACTCACACTGTTCAAAAAAAAGCACACATGAAGATGCTCACCATTGCTTTATGTCAGACAAATGCAAATCAGATGTACAAAGAAGTATCACCTAGAACCACTCAGAATAGCCATCCTCACAATGTCTAGAAACAAGAAATGCTTCAGAAGGTGTGGAAAAAAGAGAAACCTACTACATGTTATTCGTATATTTTAATCTGCTTTGGGTCCCCGTTGCTGCATGCGGCTTTTCTATAGTTGCAGCAAGCGGGGGCTACTCATCGTTGTGGTACGCAGCCTTCTCTTTGCGGTGGCTTCTCTTGTTGTGGAGCACAGGCTCTAGGCACACAGGCTTCAGTAGTTGTGGCACGTGAGCTCAGTAGTTGTGGCTCATGGGCTCTAGAGCGCAGACTCAGTAGTTGTGGCACACAGGCTTAGGTGCTCTGCAGCGTGTGGGATCTTCCTGGGTCAGGGTTCAAACCTGTGTCCCCTGCACTGGTAGGCAGATTCTTAACTACTGTGCCACAAATACTTCACTATTGGTGGCAATGCCAATTGGCAACAGCCACTATGGAGCACAGACTGGAGGTTACCAGAGTAAGGGGAGGCGGGAGGGATAAATTGGGATTGACATATACACACCACTATATATATATATATATATATATATTTTTTTTTTTTTTTTGCGGTACGCGGGCCTCTCACTGCTGTGGCCTCTCCCGTTGCGGAGCACAGGCTCCGGACGCGCAGGCTCAGCGGCCATGGCTCACGGGCCCGGCCGCTCCACGGCATGTGGGATCTTCCCAGACCAGGACACGAACCCGTGTCCCCTGCATCGGCAGGCGGACTCTCAACCACTGCGCCACCAAGGAAGCCCACCACTATATATTTTAAAAATAACAAATACGGGCCTACTGTATAGCACTTGAGGAACTCTACACAATACTCTGTAATGACCTGTGTGGGAAAGGAATCCAAAAAGGATTGGATATATGTATAACTGCTTCACTCTGCTGTGTAGCAGAAAGTAACACAACATTGTAAATCAACTATACTCCAAAGAAATTGAAATGAAATGAAAGAAAATAAAATAAAATAGAGTTACCAGATGATCCAGCAAGTTTACTCCTGTGTGCATATCTGAAGGAAAGCATAAATCGAAAAGACACATCTTCCCCAATGTTCACTGCAACACTCTTTACAATAGTGAAGACATGGAAGCAACCAAAATGTCCATCAACATACGAATATAGGTAAAGAATATGTGATACATATATATAATGGAATATGACTCAGCCATAAAATAGAAGAAAATAGGGGCTTCCCTGGTGGTGCAGTGGTTGAGAGTCTGCCTGCTGATGCAGGGGACACGGGTTCATGCCCCGGTCTGGGAAGATCCCACATGCCATGGGGCGACTAGGCCCGTGAGCCATGGCCGCTGAACCTGCGCGTCCGGAGCCTGTGTATCCTGAGCCTGTGCTCCGCAATGGGAGAGGCCACAACAGTGAGAGGCCTGTGTACCGCAAAAGAAAAAAAAATAGAAGAAAATAATGTCAATTGCAGTAACATGGATGGACCTAGAGATGATTGTACTAAGTGAAGTGAGTCAGACAGAGTAAGACAAATATTGTATGATATCACTTCTAGGTGGAAACTAAAAATTGATACAAATGAACTAACTTACAAAACAGAGGCAGACTCACAGACTTGGAAAACAAACTTATGGTTACCAAAGGGGAAAGGTGGGGGGAGGGGTAAATCAAGAACTTGGGGTAAACATATGAATACTACTCTATATAATATAGGTAAGCAACAAGGACCTACTGTATAGCACAGGCAACTCTACTCAATATTCTGGGAATATCTTTATCAGAAAAGACTCTGAAAAAGAATGAATATATGCATATGTGTAACTGAATCACTTTCTGTGCAGCTGAAATGAACACAACATTGTAAATCAACTATACTCCAATAAAATTTAAATTACAAAATAAAGAAAATCACCTCATTTCAAAAGAAAAAAAGAATTCCCATATATTTTTATGGCTTGATAGCTTACTTTCTTAGTGCTCAATATTATCCCATTCCCAGTATATATTAATACTATATCATTTCATTCACCTATTGGAGGACACCTTAGTTTCATTCACATTTTGGCAATATTGAATTAGGTGCTATAAATATCCATATGCAGGTTTTCATCTGGAAGTATGTTTTAAACTACTTTCAGTTAATATCCATGAGAACACTTGCTGGATTGTACAGTAATGGAATGTTCAATATTATAGCAAGTGTCAATCAGACTACCAAAGTAGCTGCATTATTTTTCATTTCCACCAATAACAAATGTCATTTCCTAATGTTCCACATCCGCTACAGAATTTGTCCTTGTCATTGTACACATTTTAGCCATTCTAAGTGTTACATAGTGGTATGTAATTGTATTTTTAATTTGCTTTTTTATGGCAGCATGTAATCTGGATTATTCTTCTGTATACTTATATGCATGGTGTCTATTTTCTTTGGTGAGGTGCCCATAAAGTATAATGGTCCACATTTTATTTAGGCTGCTTTCATTTTTTTCTAACCAATCTGTACTGTTTTATTTCTTTTTATGCCTTATTGCATTAGTAAGGACTTGGAGTAAAATATGGAAAAGGAGTCATGAAAGGGGACATCCTTGTTTTTACCTGAACTTAGTGACAAAGCTTCATGTTTTTAACCATTAATCATGAGGTAAGATCAAAGTTTCCTGTAGATCTTTATTATCAACTTGAGAAACTTCCAGTCTATTTCTTTAACTAAGAGTTTTTATGAAGAATGGGTTTTAGGCTTTTTCAAAGGTCTTCTGAATCTAGTGATATGTTAATGATTGTCTTTAGGGTGTTGATATGATGAATATAATTATTTGATTTCAGAATGTTGAACAAGCCTTGCATAACTGGGATTATTCCTTCTCATTCATGATATAAAATTCTCTCAAAATATTGTTGGATTTGATTTGTTAATATTTTGTTGACGATTTTTGCATTGATGGTCCTGAGAGATATTGGTCAATTTTCTTTACTATTCATATGTTTCTCTAAGTTTGGATGTTATGGATTTAGTGTGAGACATTAATTTGGGGAGATTCTCAGTCATTTAAAAAAATTCTTTCTGTTCTTTGTTACCTTTATTTTCCTCCTGCTATATCCATTATGTATAGGTCACAGCATTTTCACTGTTTCACAATTATTGATTACTCTGTTCTGCTGATTTCTTTCCTGCCCATTTTTTCTTTTGAGATTTAAAGGTTTCTCTTGATATGTCTTCAAGCTCACAGATATTACTCCTCAGCCAGCCCCTTCACTGCTAAAACAAAATACGAGAGACTTGGTATTTTATAAACAACAGAATATTTTTGTTTTCTCATAATTGCTGAGGCTGAAAAGTTCAAGAACTAGTTACCAGGGGCTTCCCTGGTGGCACAGTGGTTAAGAATCTCCATACCAATAAAGGGGACACAGGTTTGAGCCCTGTCTGGGAAGATCCCACATGCCATGGAACAACTAAGCCCGTGCACTACAACTACTGAGCCTGCACTCTAGAGCCTGCAAGCAATAACTATTGAGCCTGAATGACACAATTACGAAGCCCATGCACCTAGAGTCCATACTCCACAACAAGAGAAACCACTGCAAGGAGAAACCCGTGCGCCGCAACGATGAGTAACCCCTGTGTGACACAACTAGTGAAACCTTGTGCAGCAACGAAGACCCAATGCAACAAAAAATAAATAAAATTAAATCTTTTGACTTCTGAGATGACTCACTCACATGGTTGTAAGTAAGAGGCCTCAGTTCCTTGACACATGGATCTCTCCTTAGGGCTGCTTGAGTGTCCTCATGACATGGAAGCTGGATTACCCCAGGATGAGTGATCTAGCAGAAACCAAAGCAGAAGCTGCAATGCCTTTGATAAACTTGGAAACTGCACTTTGTCATTTCTGCAATTTCTTATTAGTTAAACAGTGAGCTTTTTTCAAGTGTGAGGAGACACACAGGTAGATGAAGACTGGGAGATAATTAGGGGATAATTAGGGCCATCTTGGAGGCTGGCTACCAAAGTGGCTGACTAGACGAAGACTGAATTTTGTTTTCTTCACGTCTGGGGAGAAAATGGTCAGTGAATCCCATTGGTGGTCTTTGAGATGTACCAAAGCTACCTCTTGCTCTCACCCCCAGCCGTGTGGCTGACAGGATCTTGCTGCTCCGGCCATGTGTCAGGCCTGTGCCTCTGAGGTGAGAGAGCCAAGTTCAGGACATTTATCTACCAGAGACCTCCAGCACCTTATAATATCAAACGATGAAAACTCTCCCAGAGATATCCGTCTCCATGCTGAGACCTGGCTCCAGTCAGAGACCAGCAAGATATGGTGCCGGACATCCCATGCCAAACAACTAGCAAGACAGGAATGCAGGCCCACCCATTAGCAAAGGGGCTGACTAAAATCATAATAAGGCCACAGACACCCCAAAACACACCACCGGATGCAGAATTGCCCACCAGAAGGACAAGATCCAGACATACCCACCAGAACACAGGCACCAGTCCCCTCCACCAGAAAGCCTGCACAACCCACTGAACCAACCTTAGTCACTGGAGGCAGACACCAAAACAATGGGAATTACGAATCTGCAGCCTGCAAAAAGGTGACCCCAAACACAGTCCCCAAAGCCAAATGAGAAGACAGAGAAACACACAGCAGATGAAGGAGCAAGGTAAAAACTCACCGGACCAAACAAATGTAGAGAAAACAGGCAGTCTACCTGAAAAAGAATTCAGAGTAATGATAGTAAAGATGATCCCAAATCTTGGAACTGGAATGGAGAATATACAAGAAACATTTCACAAGGACCTAGAAGAACTAAAGAGCAAACAAACAATGATGAACAACACAATAAATGGAATTTAAAATTCTCAAGAAGGAAACAATAGCAGAATAACTGAGGCAGAAGAATGGATAAATGACCTGGAAGATAAAATAGTGGAAATAACTACTGCAGAGCAGAATAAAGAAAAAAGAATGAAAAGAATTGAGGACAATCTGAGACACTTCTGGGACCACATTAAACACACCAACATTCGAATATCAGGGTCCCAGAAGTAGAAGAGAAAAAGAAAGAGACTGAGAAAATATTTGAAGAGATTTTTGTTGAAAAGTTCCCTAATATGGGAAAGGGAATCATTAATCAAGTCCGGGAAGTGCAGAGAGTCCCATACAAGATAAACCCAAGGAGAAACATGCCAAAACATATATTAATCAAACTATCAAAAATTAAATAACAAAGAAAAAATATTAAAAGCAGCAAGGGAAAAACAACAAATAACATACAAGGGAATCCCCGTAAGGTTAACAGATGATCTTTCAGCAGAAACTCTGCAAGCCAGAAGGGACTGGCAGGACATATTTAAAGTGATGAAAGGGGAAAAGCTACAACCAAGATTACTCGAACCAGCAAAGATCTCATTCAGATTTGACAGAGAAATTAAAATCTTTACAGACAAGCAAAAACTAAGAGAATTTAGCACCACCAAACCAGCTTTACAAGAAATGCTAAAGGAAATTCTCTAGGCAGGAAACACAAGAGAAGGAAAAGACCTACAATAACAAACCCAAGACAATTAAGAAAATGGTCATAAGAACATACATATCAATAATTACCTTAAATGTAAATGGATTAAATGCTCCAACCAAAAGACATAGACTGGCTGAATGGATCCAAAAACATAACTGGTATATATGTGGTCTACAAGAGACCCACTTGAGACCTGGGGACACATGCAGACTGAAAGTTAGGGGATGGAATAAGATAATCCATGCAAATGGAAATCAAAAGAAAGCTAGAGTAGCAATTCTCATATCCGACAAAAAAGACTTTAAAATAAAGACTATTACAGGAAACAAAGAAGGACACTACATATCATCAAGGGATCAATCCAAGAAAAAGATATAACAATTCTATATACTTATGCACCCAACATAGGAGCAACTTAATACATAAGGCAAATGCTAACAGCCATAAAAGGGGAAATCGACAGTAACACAATCATAGTAGGGGACTTTAGCACCCCTCTTTCACCAATGAACAGATCATCCAAAATGAAAATAAATAAAGAAACACAAGCTTTAAAATGATACATTAAACAAGATGGACTTAATTGATACTCACAGGACATTCCATCCAAAAACAACAGAATACACTTTTTCTCAAGGGCTCGTGGAACATTCTCCAGGATAGATCATATCTTGGGTCACAAATCAAGCCTTGGTAAATTTAAGAAAATTGAAATCATTATCAAGTATCTTTTCCAACCACAATGCTATCAGACTAGATATCAATTACAGGAAAAAAAATCTGTAAAAAATACAAACACATGGACGCTAAAAAATACTCTACTTAATAACCAAGGCATCACTGATGAAATCAAAGAGGAAATTTAAAAATACCTAGAAACAAATGACAATGAAAACATGAAGACCCAAAACCTATGGGATGCAGCAAAAGGAGTTCTAAGAGGGAAGTTTATAGCAATAAAATCCTACCTCAAGAAACAAGAAACATCTCAAATAAACAAGCTAACCTTACACCTAAAGCAATTAGAGAAAGAAAGAAAAAAAAAAAAACAAAGTCAGCAGAGGAAAGAAATCATAAAGATCATATCAGAAATAAATGAAAAATAAATGAAGGAAACAACAGCAAAGATCAAACAAACTAAAAGCTGGTTCCCTGAGAAGATAGACAAAATTGATAAACCATTAGCCAGACTCATCAAGAAAAGAAGGGACAGGACTCAAATCAATAGAATTACAAATGAAAAAGGAGAAGTAACAACTGACACTGCAGAAATACAAAGGATCATGAGAGATTACTGCAAGCAACTATAGGCCAATAAAATGGACAACCTGGAAGAAATGGACAAATTCTTAGAAAAGCACAGCCTTCCAAGACTGAACCAGGAAGAAATAGAAACTATAAACAAACCAATCCCAAGCACTGAAATTGAGACTGTGATTATAAATATTCCAACAAACAAAAGCCCAGGACCAGATGGCTTCACATGCAAATTCCATCAAACATTTAGAGAAGAGTTAACACCTATCCTTCTCAAACTCTTCCAAAATAGAGCAGAGGGAGGATCTCTCCCAAACTTATTCTATGAGACCACCATCTCCCTGATACCAAAACCAGACAAAGATGTCACAAAGAAAGAAAACTACAGGTCAATATCACTGATTAACATAGATGGAAAAATCCACACCAAAATACTAGCAAACAGAAATCAACAGAGCATTAAAAGGATCATACACCAAGATCAAGTGGGGTTTATCCAAGGGATGCAAGGATTCTTCAATATATGCAAATCAATGTGATACACCATACTAAAAAACTGAAGGATAAAAACCATATGATCATCTCAATAGATGCAGAAAATTCTTCTGACAATATTAAATAACCATTTATGATTTTTTAAAAACCCAAGAAAGTAGGCATAGAGGGAACTTTCCTTAACATAATAAAAGCCATATATGACAAACCCACAGCCAACATCATTCTCAATGGTGAAAAAGTGAAACCATTTCCACCAATATTAGAAGCAAGACAAGGTTGCCCACTCTCACCACTATGATTCAACACACTTCTGGAATTTTTAGCTACAGCAACCAGAGAAGAAAAGGAAATAAAAGGAATCCAAATCAGAAAATAAGAAGTTAAGCTCTCACTGTTTGCAGATGACATGATACTATACATAGAGAATCCTAAAGATGCTACCAGAAACCTACTAGACTTAATCAATCAATCTGGTAAGGTTGCAGCATACAAAATTAACGTACACATATCTCTTTCATTCCTATACACTAAAATGAAAAATCTGAAAGAGAAATTAGGGAAACACTCCCATTTACCACTGCAACAAAAAGAATAAAATACCTAGGAATAAACCTACCTAAGGAGACAAAAGACGTTTACTCAACAAACTATAAGACACTGAGGAAAGAAATCAAAGATGACACAAACAGATAGAGAGATATACCATGTTCTTGGATTGGAAGAATCAACATAGTGAAAATGACTATACTACCCAAAGCAACCTACAGATTCAATGCAATCCATATCAAAGTACCAATGGCATTTTTCAGACAACTGGAACAAAAAAAATTCACAATTTGTATGGAAACACAAAAGACTCTGAACAGCCAAAGCAATCTTGAGAAGAAGAACAGAGCTAGAAAAATCAGGCTCCCTGACGTCAGACAATACTACAAAGCTACAGTAGTCAAGACAGTATGGTAGTGGCACAAAAACAGAAATATAGATCAATGGAACAGGAGAGAAAACCCAGAGATAAACCTATGCACATATGGTCACTTTAGTTTTGATAAAGGAGACAAGAATATACAATGGAGAAATCATGGCCTCTTCAGTAAGTGGTGCTGGGCAAACTGGACATCTACAGGTAAAAGAATGAAATTAGAAGACTCCCTAACACCATACACAAAAATAAATTCAAAATGGATTAAAGACCTAAATGTAAGCCCAGACACTATAAAACTCTTAGAGGAAAAAACATAGGCAGAACACTCTATGACATCAATCACAGCAAGATCCTTTTTGACCCACCTCCTAGAGAAATGGAAATAAAAACAAAAATAAACAAATGAGACCTAATGAGACTTAAAAGCTTTTGCACAACAAAGGAAAACGTAAACAAGATGAAAAGACAACCCTCAGAATGAGAGAAAATATTTTCCAATGAAGCAACTGACAAAGGATTAATCTCCAAACTTTACAAGCAGCCCGTGCAGATCAATATCAAAAAAACAAACAACCCAATCCATAAATGGGCAGAAGACCTAAATAGACATTTCTCCAAAGAAGTTATACAGATTGCCAACAAACACATGAAAGAATGCTCAACATCACTGATCATCAGAGAAATGCAAATCAAAATTACAATGAGGTATCACCACACACAGGTAAGAATGGTCATCATCCAAAAATCTAGAAACAATAAATGCTGCAGAGGTGTGGAGAAAATAGAACCCTCTTGCCCCGTTGGTGGGAGTGTAAATTGATACACCCACTCTCAAGAATAGTATGGAGGTTCTTTAAAAACCTAAAAATAGAACTACCATATGATACAGCAATCCCAGTACTGGGCATACACCTAGAGAATACCATCATTCAAAAAGAGTCATGTTCCATAATGTTCATTGGAGCTCTATTTGCAATAGCCAGCACATGGAAGCAATCTAAGTGTCCATCAACTGATGAATGGATCAAGAAGATGTTGCACATCTTCAATATAAAATGGAATATTACTCAGCCATAAAAAGAAATGTAATTGAGTTATTTGTACTGAGGTGGATGGACCTAGAGTCTGTCATACAGAGTGCAGTAAGTCAGAAAGAGAAAAACAAATACTGTATGCTAACACATATATATGGAATCTAAAAAAAAAAGAAAGAAAATGGTTGGGAAGAACCTAGGGGCAGGACAGGAATAAAGACGCAGACATAGAGAATGGACTTGAGGACATGGGGAGGGGGAAGGGTAAGCCTTGACGAAGTGAGAGAGTGACATGGACTTATATATACTACCAAATGTAAAACAGATAACTAGTAGGAAACAGCTGCATAGCACAGGGAGATCAGCTCAGTACTTTGTGACCACTTAGACGGTGGGATACGGAGGGTGGGAGGGAGACGCAAGAGGGAGGAGATAAGGGGATATATGTATATGTAGAGCTTGTTCACTTTGTTATAAAGCAGAAACTAACACACCACTGTAAAGCAATTATAGTCCAATAAAGATGATAAAAATAAATAAATAATTTATGCCCCCCCCAAATTAAATATTTTTAAATAAATAAATAAATAAGAGCACTCAATAACATGGTAACTCTAAACCTAAGTGTTTTCAGTACTATAGTAACTGTAAACGGATTAATATCTCCTATTAAAGTATAATTTTTATATTATGTGCAACTACATTTTTTTCACAATATACAGGTAAAATAAAAGAATTACATTAGAAAGGAGAAAACATTCCATGTATTTTAAAACAATAAAACAATAAGCATATATCATGCCTATAATAAGAATATAATAAGCATATAATAAGCATATATAATATATAAGCATATAATATCATGCTTATAATAAGCATATAATAAGCATCTTAGATAGTCTTTTTTTGTGTGTGGTAGGCGGGCCTCTTACTGTTGTGGCCTCTCCCGTTGCGGAGCACAGGCTCCGGACGCGCAGGCTCAGCGGCCATGGCTCACGGGCCCAGCCGCTCCATGGCATGTGGGATCCTCCCAGACCAGGGCATGAACCCGTGTCTCAGGCATCGGCAGGCAGACTCGCAACCACTGCGTTACCAGGGAAGCCCAATAAAGTAGTCTTTAAGTTCAGAACAATTTGTCATTATTGTAATTAGCATTATTATCCCAATTTCTTAAAAATATTTCAATACTTTTTCTATTTGAAAAACTGTTTTAATATTGTTTTCTTCACTCTTTTGTGGTCTAATACATGGTAAGTATTTAGTTGCTAAAATTACGTTAAAATATATGTTGGTTTTTTACAGCCAAACAAAACTGAATCAAGAAGAAATAGATAACTTGAACATACTGATCACTAAAAGCAAAATAGAATCTGTAATTTTAAAAAACTCCTTACCAACAAAAGTCCAGGATCAGATGATTTCACAGACAAATTCTACCAAATATACAAAAAAGAACTTACACTAATTCTTCTCAAACTCTTCAAAACGATTGAAGAGTAAGGGATACTTCCAAAGACATTCTATGAAGCCATCATCACCTTGATATCAAAAACAGGTGGGGTGACTTCTCTGGTGGCACAGTGGTTAAGAATCCATCTGCCAATGCAGGGGACATCGGTTCGAGCCCTGGTCTGGGAAGATCCCACATGCCATGGGACAACTAAGCCTGTGTGCCACAACGACTGTGCCTGCACTCTACATCCCATGAGCCACAATTACTGAGATTGATAGCCACAACTGCTGAAGCCTGCACACCTAGAGCCCATGCTCTGCAAAAAAAGAAGCCACCGAAATGAACAGCCTGCACACCACAATGAAGAGTAGCCCCTGCTCACCACAACTAGAGAGAGCCCGTGCACAGCAACGAACACCCAATGCATCCAAAAATAAAGAAAGAAATTGACTAAAACAAACAAACAAAAAACAGATGAGGACTTTTCTGGTGGTCCAGCAGTTAAGATTTCACCTTCCAGTGCAGGGGGTGTGAGTACAATCCCTGGTGGTGGAGCTGAGATCCCACATGCCTCACAAACAACAAACCAAAACAAAACAGTAGCAATATTGGAACAAATTCAATAAAGACTTTCCAAAAAAAAGCACAGAGAAAGACACTATCAAAAAAGAAAATTGCAGGCCAATATCTTCGATAAATTTAGATGCAAAAATTCTCATCTGAATATTAGAAAACTGAATCTGACAACACATAAGAGGATCATACACCATGACCAAATTTGATTCACCCCAGTGTCACAAAGTTGTTTCAACATAGGCAAATCAATCAACATGATACACCCCATCAACAAAGGAAAAAAACAAAAAAAAGATCATCTCAATAGATGCCGAAAAAGCATTTGAAAAACTTCAGTATCCATTCATCATAAAAACACTTACCAAAGTGGGTATAGAGAAAACATATCTCAACATAATAGAAGCTATTTATGACAAGCCCACAGGCAATATAATACTCAATGTTCCTAAGGTGAAAGCCTTCCCGCTAAAATCCGGAACAAGACAAGGATTCCCACTCTCACCTCTTCTCTTCAACATAGTACTGGAAGTCCTAGCCACAACAATCAGACAGAAAAAAGAAAAAACTCTAACCAAATTGGAAGGGAAGAGGTAAATTTGTCATCATTTGCAGATGACATGATAATATATATAAAGGAAATCCTAAAAATTCCACCCAAAACCTACTAGAATTGATAAACAAATATAGCAAAGTAGCAGGATACAAGATTAACATACATAAATTGGTTGCATTTCTTGTTTTTCTTTTTTGTTAATTTATTTTGGCTGCATTGGATCTTCATTGCTGTGCACAGGTTTTTGCTAGTTGTGGCCACTGGGGACTAGTCTTCATTGTGGTGCACAGGCTTCTCATTGCAGTGGCTTCTCTTGTTGCAGAGCATGGGCTCTAGGCATGCGGGCATAAGTAGTTGTGACACACGGGCTCAGTATTTGTGGCTCACGGGCTCTAGTGTGCAGGCTAAGTAGCTGTGGCACACAGGTTTAGTTTCTCCACGGCATGTGAGATCTTCCTGCACCAGGGCTCAAACCCATGTCCCCTGTATTTGCAGGCAGATTCTCAACCATGGAGACACCAGGGAAGTCCCTGGTTGCATTTCTTTACACTAACAATGAAATATCAGAAAGGAAATGTGAACAAACAATCCCTTTTTTAAATGGCATCAAAAAAAATAAAAGACTTACGAATAAAACTCTCATCAAGGAGGTGAAAGATTTATATGCTGAAAACTACAAAACATTAGTAAAGGAAACTGAAGATGATTCAAAGAAATGGAAAGACATCCCATGCTCTTGGATGGGAAGAATTAATACTGTTAAAATGGCTATATTACCCAAAGCAATCTACAGATTTAATGTGATCCCTATCAAAATACCCATGACATTTCCCCCAGAACTAGAATAATCCTAAAATATATCTGGAACCATAAAAAGTCAGAACTGTCAACACAATCCTGAGGAAAAAGAACAAAGCAGGAGGCATAACCCTCCTAAATTTCAGACAATACTACAAAGTTAAAGTAATCAAAGCCGCATGGTATTGCCACAGAAATAGATACATGGATCAATGGAATGGAATAGAGATCCCAGAAATAAACCCACACACCTATGGTCAATTAACCTTCGACAAAGGAGGCAAGAATATACAGTGGAGAAAAGATAGTCTCTTCAGCAAGTGGTGTTTTGAAAGTTGGACAGCCATATGCAAATCAGTGAAGTCAGAACATACCCTCACAGCATACACAAAAATCAACTCCAAACGGCTTATATGCTTAAATATAAGATAAGACACCTTCAAACTCCTAGAAGAGAACATAAGCAAAACATTCTCTGACGTAAATCATACCACAGTTTTCCTAGGTAGTTCTCCCGAGGCAGCAGAAATACAGTGTCACCTACATACAAACTTTCAAGTTGAAAACTTTCAAAGATGCAAACGTCCATTCGCGTGTCAAATCATGTAAGTTAGTTTGTGTATCTGGCATACATTGTCACGTGCATGCATCCTCTATAAGTGGTTGTGCTTTTGTGTGCTTTACAGTACTGTATTATAGAGTACAGTAGTACAGTACCTTTATTTCAAGGCCAAGATGTCTGGAGGCAAGTGTAAAAGCAGTGGTGATGTAGCTGGTACTGTTAAGAAGCGCCAAGCGATAATGATGGAAAGAAAAGTGAAAGTAATTGAGAGAATGGATCGAGGCAAAAAGATGTTAGACATCGCTCATTCTTATAACATGAATCATTCAATCACTGGCACAAATCTAAAGACCAAGGACAAGATCTTGGAACATGTGAAGTCTGCTGTGCTGACGATGTTGACAAAATATCGAAGAAGCATGGAAAAGTGGTGGAGGAGATGGAGAAACTTCTCAGTGTGCAGATGCAAGACCAACATCAGCGCTGAGTCCTGCTCAGCTTAATGCTGATTCAAGAGAAAGCTAAAGGCCTTTATGAAGACTTGAAGAAACACGGAAAAGAATCAGAGGGCACATCTTTTAATGTCAGCCATGGCTGGTTTCATCGGTTCAAGGCTAGAGCCAAATTTCACAATGTAAAAGTAAGTGGAGAGGCAGCAAGTGCATATAGGGTAGATGTCCAGGAACTTCCGGAAACACTTTAAGAAATGATTGATGATGGTGTGTATTTACCCGACCAGGTTTTTAATGTGTATGAGACACAACTGTACTGGAAGATGCCAGACCAAAATTACATCAGTAAGGAGGAAAAGTTGATGCCGGGCTGTAAAACAGCAAAGGATAGGCTAACTGTTGTTTCGTGGCAATGCTTCTGGTGAATTGAAGCTGAAGCCTCTCTTAGTTTATCATTCAGAGAACCCAAGAACCCTTAAAAACATAGCCAAGGGCTCTCTTCCTGTTGTGTGGAAGCATAACCCTAAATCCTGGATTGCACAGGCCACGTTCCAGGACTGCTTTTACCACCACTTTATCCCAGATGTAGAGAAATATCGCTTGGAGAAGGACATTCCAGCAAAACATTCTTTTGCTGCTCGACAATGCTCTGGGCCATCCCCCATCCACGAATGACTTTCATCTCAACGTCAAAGTAGTGCATCTGCCACCGAATACTACATTGCTCATTCAACCTATGGACCAGGGAGTTAAAGTGACTTTCAAGAAATATTACTTATGTCCCACTTTTTGTCAGGCAGTGAAGGTAAGTGACAAATCAGGAACAACCTAGGGACAACTTTGGAAGGACTATAACATCCACAAGACCATAAAAAACACTGACTTTGCACGGTGTGAGGGTATGGTGGGCACCGTGGATGGAGTTTGGAAGAAACTTTGCCCACAGTTTGTTCGTGATTTTTGTGGATTTGAGAAGGTAGATCAGAAGTCTGAAGAGGTCTTCAGCAACGTAGTGACCCACAGAGAGAAGCTGCAGCTAGATCTGCAAGAGGACGACTTCATTGAACTCCTTGCTGTGCAACATGAGGAGCTTGCTGATGGAATTGGAGGTCCAGAGAAAGGATGAAGAGGGACAGGAGGAAGACGAGGTAACAGAAGAACTGAAGAGATTCACGACACAGAGAATGGCAACGGAATCTTCTTTATTTGAGGAAGCACTGTTCGTTTTTGAGGTATAGGACCCGAACCTAGAATGGTACCCAAAGGTGGCAACCATTCAGAATGCAATCCAGTGCTACGCTACCTTGTCACCTATGATGAGAAAAAAGGAACTACTACCCAGACATCAATGGATCATTTTTTCAAGAGGGTAGATAGAATGAAATCCAGCAAGGAACCAGAACCTCTGCCATCAATGTCAGGCGTGAGTGAAATGGCAGCTTGCCCTCTGTCTCCTACTGCTGATAATCCTCCACCTCTACCTTCTCCCACCTCCTCTGCCTCCTCCAGTCAGTAACTCTTCTTGCCTCTTCCCTCCATGCCAGCCCCAGTATCAAAGCTGTCGTACTGTACTACTGTACTTTTCTACTTACTGTACTATCAGATTAAAAACATTTTCTTTATTTTTGTGTTTGTTTTTTATGTATTGTTTGCATGGAAAGTATTATAAACATATTACGGTACAATACCATAGAGCCGACTGTGTAAGTTGGGTACCTAGGCTAACTTTGTGGGACTTACAAACAAATTGGACTTACAAACGCACTCTTGGAACAGAACTTGTTCATATGGAGGAGACTTACTGTAAAATCAAAAAAGAAACAAGAACTAACCAAACTTATAAGCTGTTGCACAGCAAAGGAAACCATAATCAAAATGAAAATACACCCTATGGACTGGGAGAAAATATTAGCAAATGATGAGACTGACAAGGGCTTAATTTCCAAACTATACAAACAGCTCATACGACTCAACAACAAAATAACAAATAACTCAGTGGAAAAATGGGTAGAAGACCTAAATAAACATTTCTCCAAAGAAGACATAAGTAGAGCCAACAGGCACATGAAAAGATGCTCATCATCACTAATGATTAGAGAAATGCAAATCCAAATTACAATGAGGTATCACTTCACACAGATCAGAATGGCCATCATTAAAAAAATCTACAATTAACAAATGCTGGAGGGGATATGGAGAAAAAGGAACCCTTCTACACTGTTGGTGGCCATGTAAGTAGGTGCACCCACTATGGAAAACGGTATGGAGGTTCCTCAAAAATGCTATAAAGAGAGTTGCCATATGATCTAGCAATCTCACTTGTGGACATATATCCAGACAAAACTATAATTCAAAAAGACACATGAAACCCTATGTTCATAGCAGCACTATTTATAATAGCCAAGACTTGGAAACAACCTAAATGCTCATTGAAAAATGAATGTATAAAGAAGGTGTGGCATACATATACAACAGATATTACTCAGACATAAAAAGAATGAAATAATGGCATTTGCAGCAACATGGATGGACCTAGAGATAATGATACTAAGTGAAGTAAGTCAGAAACAGAAAGACAAGTAGCATATAATATCACTTATATGTGGGATCGAAAACAGGACACAAATGAATATGTCAGTGAAACAGAAACAAACACACAGATACAGAAAACAGAGTTGTGGTTGCCAAGGAGAGAGCGAAGGAAAGATTGGGAGTTTTGGAATAGCAGAAGCAAACTATTCTACATAGGATGGACAACCCACAAAGACCTACTGTATAGCAGAGGAAACTATATTCAATATCCTGTGTTAAACCATAATGGAAAAGAATATATATATTAATTATATGTATATATAATTAATTATAATTAATTAATTATACAGAAATTAATACAACAATGTATAAAGGCTGCAGAGGGGGTGGAGAAAAGGGAACCCTCCTGCACTGTTGGTGGGAATGTAAACTGATACAGTCACTATGGAGAACAGTATGGAGGTTCCTTAAAAGCTAAAAATAGAACTATCATATGACCCAGCAATCCCACTACTGGGCATATACCTGGAGAAAACCATAATTCAAGAAGATACATGGGGCTTCCCTGGTGGCGCAGTGGTTGAGAATCCACCTGCCGATGCAGGGGACACGGCTTCGTGCCCCGGTCCGGGAAGATCCCACATGCCGCAGAGCGGCTGGGCCCGTGAGCCATGGCCGCTGAGCCTGCGCGTCCGGAGCCTGCGCTCTGCAATGGGAGAGGCCACAACAGTGAGAGGCCCGCGTACCACAAAAAAAAAAAAAAAGATACATGTACCACAATGTTCACTGTAGCACTGTTTACAATAGCCAGGATATAGAAGCAACCTAAATGTCCACTGATGGATGAATATATAAAGAAGATGTAGCCCATATATATAGTGGAATATTACTCAGCCATAAAAAGGAACAAAATTTAGTTATTTGTAGTGAGGTCGTTGGACCTAGAGTCTGTCATACAGAGTGAAGTAAGTTAGAAAGAGAAAAGCAAATACCATACATGAACACATATATATGGAATGTAGAAAAATGGTACTGACGAACCTAGTGATAGGACAGGACTAGAGGCACAGATGTAGAGAACGGACTTAAGGACACAGGGTGGAAGGGGAGACAGGGACGTAGTGAGAGAGTAGCACTGACATATATACATTACCAAATGTAAAAGAGCTAGTGGTAAGCGGCCACATAGCCAGGGAGATCAGCTCGGTGCTTTATGACCCCCAGAGGGGTGGGATAGGGAGGGTGGAGGGAGGCTCAAGAGGGGGGATAAGGGGAATATACGTATACCTATAGGTGATTCACTTTGTTGTAAAGCACAAAGTAATACAGTGTTAGAAAGCAATTATACTCCAATAAACATGTATTAAAAAACCCACAACATTGTAAATTGACTACACTAGAAAATATTTCTTAAGTGCAAAACATTTTTTGAATGTAAGTTTTATTGTGTGTGTGTACCACAGGTTCAATATATATGAATTATGTCAAATTAATTACATTGTTTTTCAAAATAAAGAATTTTGGATATTCTACATCAGCTTCTCAATATAAACGCAGAAAAACTATATTCTTTTTTTCTAAAGTTCAGAAATAGCCATTTTCCTCATTCGGTATACTATAAACCACTAACTATTAAAAAGGGAATCGAGACCTCTTCCTTGCAAAGGATTATTTCTCCACTCACACAAGTTTAATAGAATGTTCCACAATGAACTGACTTCCCACCTTAGAGACATGAGATTTTTGCATCCTGAAATCCCTTTCTTGCAAAAATGTCCAATAAGCATCCTAGCATTACAGAAAATAAATGCTTTTTTCTGGATCTCAAATTCCATACAACTTTATCAAGACATCACGTATGTTTTTTTACACACACAGACTGTATTTTATTTTTACAACAGATAAATCAACTGACACCAAGCATTGTAAATGGATGACCACAACAAAAGCAACAATGACTGCAATTACCAAACACGAATCACACTCAGCCGATGTCAGAATATTGACATCCAGTCCAGTCATCGCTCCACTCTAACAGTTTCTTTACTTTGCAGTGAAAGACATCATGGATTTTTAAATTATCAGCACTCACCTGAGGTCTTTAAAAATCAACAAAAACATACTTTTGTGATCTCTTTCATTTATTCTGGTTCTAAGTGGTCATTTCTAAACGAAAGTATTTAAGTATGTTAACGTCATCTTATAACATCATATTTCAAATGACTGACTACTGTCTCTCCAAAGATGAAATATCAGGAACTCATAATTAGGGTCTCCAAAGATTTACTGCCTGAGTCTGTATTACCCTTCTGCTGAACTCCACACTGTTCATTATTCTCTGAGAATATTATTTTTCTTGTATGGCCAGCACACGCTCTTTCATTTCATGAAGTTTCTTCCTACAATTTTATGCTTAGTTTATTTCTGAGAATATGCATTATTTCAGGTTGATATTTATAGACACAAAGAATTCTCTATAATTCCCTGAGAGTTTCAAGAACTCCTTCTTCTTTTATTTTAATACCTAGATTCTGAAGCTCTCCACAAAGCATTACTAAAATTGCTTTTACATAAATATCTACATATTAATCACACATTAATGCATTTACAATTGTATTATGCTTTATTGCTAATTTTGGAGCATATACGTAGCTGTCTTATTTACCACCCTCTTGGAAATCATTTTAATATCTGCACTTAGGACTTGAAAGAGAATTGATAAATAAAAACATGAAGAATATGCAAATACAATTTATATTTTTCTCATAAAATTATCCAGAAAAAAGAAGAGTCCTGATACTCTGCAGGCATGATACTCAAGAATGTGTAGTCGGGCTTCCCTGGTGGCGCAGTGGTTGAGAATCTGCCTGCGGATGCAGGGGGCACGGGTTCGTGCCCCGGTCCGAGAAGATCCCACATGCCGCGGAGCGGCTGGGCCCGTGAGCCATGGCCGCTGGGCCGGTGCGTCCGGAGCCTGTGCTCCGCAACGGGAGAGGCCACAGCAGTGAGAGGCCCGCGTACCACCAAAAAAACAAAAAAAGAATGTGTAGTCTTCCGGCAGGAAAACATGCAGTAATCCATGTGGCAGAGTTTACCTGTGACCAGCTGGGGTTAGTGACCTGTGCATTCCTTACATGCAACATATCAGGAGTGGAAAAAGGGAATTTGTCAGTTGTGGCAATCAGTATCATGAAGATTTATAGCAGGTCATGCTCATATATTCAGCACAGGTACAATCAAAAGTTTGCTCAATTCTGGGAGATCTAAGTCTGTATCTGTTACCTCGTCTTTAACGAGGAAATGTCAGAACTGACTTAACAAAAAAAAAAGTGTTTGTTTGTTTTAATTACAGTCACGGTGGGTAAGACATAGCTCAGAACAGCTAATGTGACTTACTGATTCGTTCATCAGGAAATACAGTTTCACCTTTCCTGTTTATTCTCCACATCCTGTAGTAAGTTAAGTTTCAATGAAAGATAAATCTACAGGGTGAAAAGAAAAGAAAACTGACATGTGTTGAAAAGATCATTCTGACAGGTTTGACCACGTATGTCCGTGTTTCTGGAGATGGACACAAGCCAGAGCTCCCGACTCTGACGTTTTCGCTGATGTCATTCCCCTTGATCCTCAATTTGGAAGTGGATAAAAATGTTTTCTATGTTTTCTTCTTTAAGAAATTAAATCAAGAATGCTTTCTAGACATGATCCTCTAAAGATTTTCAGTCAGTGGTCATCAAGAGAAGAAAAGCACAGAATCTCATCCCCACCGAAGAGTGACATTCAGTCAGGCAACAGAATTCTCCCCAGAATCAGAGCTTCATCTTTAACATGCGATCAAAGGTTTTCACAGGTGCTGCCTCACTCTGCAGTCAGCCCTACCATATGGGATTGGCTCTGAGAATCTCACATCAGATGACTGACAAACATGTCATAGGACCCTGATCTGCTACCACATCCTGCCTCGCTTAATGATCTCCTGCAGGGACATTGGAATATTCCAGGATATTTCCTGGAGCCCTCTACTCTATACAGGTACACTTCCAAGTAGAAACAGAAGCTTTGATTTTCACTGGGACCCCTGCTCTGTCCAACCAACCTCTCTAGAAATATGATGTTCTAACCTCTCCTGATTAGAACATTTCAAGGTCTCTCCCTGTGCTAATTTAGTAAAGGTAAAGGAGAAACAAGAAAGAGCAAACTATGCAGGGAGCAATATATAAGATTCCTTTCCTTAATGTATTTATCTGATATACCCAAATATTGAGAAATATAGATTCATTTCAGAATGGTCAAGAAAAGAGGAGGAGGAACCTCTATGCCAACAGTATATATAAAACGGAATCAATATTGCATAAGCTCCAGCCTAAGTTTAGCTACGAGGTACTAACTCTTCTCATAAAGAAGAAAGAGTTCTCCATCACTTGAAGCACACTGAGGCCTCAGACAGCTGGACACTGAGGGTGTAGTCTCCTCACGCGAATTCTGTACCTGCGTCACAGAGCAATGAAACAGTCCCAAAGAATTATTAAGGATGAGGTGGGGAATCGAAAGAAGAAAGATGAATCCATACTCTCCCCTAGCATCTGTTCTGCTGGATATTACCACCACCGTAGCCCAATATGACCTTCCCACTTTTCTCTGGGCCTCCCTACTTTCCACCTCCATCCTCTCAGTATATCTTACCTACACTTGGAAACGACTCTAGTTTTTCCACTGGTCTTTATCAACAAGTAATCCAAATAGCAACTGTGTATATAACTCCTTAGAGACCTCAGGTCTGACTCATTAATACATGACCTTCCAAGTCCAAAGTTTTCCTAATTCCCTTTATTTTTTTTCTAATTTCCATGTACTTACACTCTCAGGACTTCCACTGTTCTCGGGTTCGTGTTCCCTGCAAAATCTGTCAACCTAGACATAGACTTAAGTACCACCCTTTAATTATCTCCTAGGTTATCCAGTTTTTAAAAAAGCCTCAGCAAGCCTTATGGACTTTATTAAAGACTCTTTAAGATAACCCACGGGGGATAGCAGTACACCCACACATATCTATTTAATACACCCTCAGAGTAATGAAGACTCTCAGCTCTTCTCCTTCAACGTATGCAGTGTCTCGCCCATCTGATTACTGTCTGCTGTATCCCAGGTCCACTCCCTTCCCTCGTATTACATTCTTTCCCAATTTTGTATGTTGGTAAAATCAAATAACATAAAATATAACATGTTAATTATTATAAAGTGCAGCGTTCAGTAATATTAAATACATTCATATTATCGGGCGATCAACATCGCCATTTATCTTTCTAATTCTTTTCTACGTTTTAAAACTGTAACTCTATATCTTTTAAACCTAACTTTCCTTTTTGTTCCATAAACACATGAAAAGCATCATTACCCTCCCAGATCTATGGTTTTGACTACACTAAGTACCCCATATAATTGAAATAAGTAGTTGTATTGTTATGACTCACTAAAAGTCACAAAAGTGGCATTTTTGGAAGCTAAATGTCCTCAAGATTCATCCATGTTGTAGCACATTCCTAGATCTTTTCCTTCTTCACACTGAATAATATTGTATTCTATGAGTATACCACACTTTGCTTATCCAGGAACCAGTGAATGAACACGTAGGTTGCTCTCATATTTTAGTTACTCTGATTATTACTGCTCTAAACACTAGAGTACAAATATTTAAGACCCTGATTTCAGTTCCTTTGGGTATACCTCAGAGTAAGATTCCTGGATCATGGAGTAATTCTATTTTTCAATATCTGAAAAACTGCCATACTCTTTTGCAAAGCAGCTGTATCATTCTACATTCCCTCTGACACATCACAATGCTTCCTACTCCCTCACTTCCTCACCAATACTTGTTTTCTGCTTGTGTATGTGTGTGTGTGTGCTTGTGTGTGTATGCATGCACACAAATATATAAACACGCATTTAGTGATATGGAGCATCTATTCAAGTGCTTAGTCGTTTGTACATCTTTTTGAAGAACCATCTATTCAAGTCTTTTATCCATTTTTGAATCAGGGTGTTTGCTTTTTGTTGAGTTGTAGAAGTTCTTGGTATATTCTGAAGAGAAATCTCTTGTCAGATAGATGGCTTTCAAATATTTTCTCCCATCTGTGGGTTGCCATTTTATTCTGTTTACATTTCTTTCATACACATTATTTTTTAATTATGTACTGCAAATTGTTTATTTTTTGTTAGCTGTACATTTGTTGTTCCTTCATTTCATACTGAGGAAGACACTGCCAAATCCAATGTCATGAAGCTCTTGTCTTGTGTCTTCTTCTAAGACTGTTTAGTTTATTAGGTCTTATATTTAGTTTCTTGATACGTTTTCATTATTTTTTGCATATGATGTTAGGTAAGGGGTCCATCTTCCTTATTTTGCACGTTGACAACAAGACTTCTCAGCACCATTTGTTGAAAATACTATCCTTTTTACTTTGAAAAGTCTGGCAACTTGTCAAAAATCATTTGGCCATATATCAGGGTTTATTTCTAGGTGTTCTATTCTATTCTGTTGGTCTTGAATAGAGGAGAAAATAGTATAACCTATCCAGGTTGATGAAGAACATAAAGAAAGACCAGGACTGAGAATTAGGAGGGCAATATAAAACAGCAGGGAGTAAAAGACAGTGTGAGAGAAGATCTTGTATTTGCGAGTTCATGGAAATATGATCATGCTAAAACCAGTAAACACCTCACTTTGAACAATACGGTAAATGTGCTGGCAAGAAACATAACACTTACCCATCTCTGGGAAATATAGTATGGGTATAAAGATAAACTACACACAGATATATGAAAAAGGGAAGGGTTTTCATGGTGTGAGAATATTGTGGGACCTGAAATACAATTTACTTCTGTTCTAGCATTGTCTCTAAAATTTAGCAAAGTGTATATACAAGCAATTCCAATTCTGGTAATGTGTGTTTGACAGGTTTATATATGAACTTCAGCAGACCAGTAAATGTACATTCATAGTAGGACCATTCCCTAAACCAAAAAAACAAAACACAAAAACTGGAAAGACTAGAGTTCACGTTGTCAACACACATACAGATGCAGTGATGGTTTACGGTCCAAAAGCAGAAGGTGAGCATGGGTACAAGAGGTTAATCCCCAGGCTGGGCTGGGGTGCACAGTTTGAGGGTAACACAGGTAGAAAAGGCTTTTGTCCTATCCTTGAGTTTTGAGGTATGGAAATTCACAGGTCACTACCTTCATTTCAAACTGAATGAATGCACTATTCCATTTTTTAAAACAGGCGAAGTAAACATGAGTGATAATAAATTTCAAACTGTCACGAATCAAACAAGATACTAAGAAAAATTAAATAATATGATTTAAGAATGAAGTGGAGAGACTGTCCAAGATGGTAGCATTCAGAAACTCAGAGCTGGATGCCTCTCAGACGCACACCAAAGTCACAATTGTTTACAGAGCAGCAACTGAAGAAAAGAGCGGGACTCACCATGAAAGATGTTTTACAGCTAAAGACATAAGAGGCCCCTCGGCAAGGCAGGAAGGACAGGGCAACATCTCAATAGCATCAAGACCCACACCACCTGGGGGTGGCCCACACATGGGAGAATAATTACAATTTCTGAGGGGCTCCCAGAGAGCCCAGGGATCCTGTGCTGGGAAGAAGAGTTCCTAGAAAGTTGGGCTTTGAACACCAGTAGTGCTTATTTTCCAGAGAGCCAGAGGGTTGTGGGAAATAGAGATTCCACTCTTAGAAGATGCTCACAAAATCCCACGTGATCCGAGAATCAGAACAGAAGCAGTCATTTGCAAGGATCCTGCGTTACACCTACCCCCTGATCTTAGAGAGTCTCCCAGAGACGCAAGAGGCATTTACAGCACAGCCTCAGGGACATGGACACTGGCAGCAGCCATCTGGGGGAGCTCATTCTACCTCGCGGCCACTGGCACCAGCAAGCAAAATTTCAGAATCCTCCCTCTATCTATTTAGCCTCAGGACCTAGCCTTACCCATTTCCACCACACTATACACACAAGCACTAGGGGGCTGCAGGCCAAGCAACTAACTGAGCAGGCGCATAGCCACATCCACGAGCGAACACGATGCCTTCAGACCCTCAGTGCACAGCTGCCCCTGGACATGGGCCCAGCCACCAAAAGCCCAAGGACCAGCCTCCAGACCTCAGTGGACAGGCGCCAGCCCCAGAGTCCCTGACCCCTCTGACCAGTGAGCCTCCTCTGGCCTTGGAATCAGCCTCACTGTCGGCAGGTGATTACTGCCCAGGGACTGGATGGAGCTTTGACCTACACAACCGCAAACCTGCTCCAGCAGTGGGATCGGCGTCGTACACCAACAGGTACACACCGGCCCCAGGAATACCACAGCCCAGCAGCCTGTGTGACCAGAACACTCCCTTGCAGGCCAGAAGCAACCACGGGCTCAGCTGGGTCCTGACCCTGCCCGTCAGAATGCCAACACAAGACTAGGGACAGCCCAGACCCTGCAGAGAGCTGTGTCAGGGACAGTGATCCAACACCAACTCTGCGACTCCTGGGGCCTGCAGCCAGAACTCGGGACCTGGGTCTTCCTCCCAGTCGCCAGCATAGCCCCAGGACCAGGGACTGGGCACTAGCCCTGATACCACCTGCACTGCAATTCTACCCAGAAGTGAACCAGCACTAGATTTGGTGTCTCCCAGAGCTTTTCAGCGAGCTGCCTCACGATTTAGCCTCAGCAAGTAGCACAGACAGCCTCCACACAAGGCAGGGTCTGGCAAACAAGCACTCTGGGGGCAGCCAAGCCTACCAGACCATCCACAGTAGTCAGCCCACCACAACAGAAGAGCCCAAGCAGCCCACATAGGGGGTACACCTAGAACATATAGTTCTAGTGACCAGGGGACAGTGGGTTGCTGGGACACATAAGACCTCTCCTACAAAAAGCCACTTCTCCAAGGTCAGGAAACGAAATGAACTTACTACATACAGAGCAATAAAAACAGCAAGTTAAGAAAAATGAGGTGATACAGAAACACGATCCAAATGAAGGAACAAGATAAGAACTCAGAAGAAGATCTAAGTGAAGTGGAGAGAGCCAATCTCCTCAACAAAGAGTTCAAGGTAATGACTGTAAAGATGATCAAAAAACTCAGAAGAATGGACATCCAGAGCAAGAAGTTAGAATGTTTTTAGAAAGAGTTAGACCATTAAAGAACAACAAAACAGAGATTAGGAATACAGTAACTGAAATGAAAAATACACTAAAAGGAAACTACTGTAGACTAAATGATACAGAGGAATGCATCCGAAAACGGAAGGACAGAGCACTGGCAGTCACTGAGGATGAACGGGAAAACAATAGATTAAAATGCAATGAGGAAAGTTGAACAGACGTGTGACACAACATCAAGTGTACTAATATTTGCATCATACTGGTCCCAGAAGCAAAAAGGTAAGAGAAAGCAATGTAGAACATACCTGAAGACATAAGAGCTGAAAAGTTCCATAACCTGGGAAAGAAAACAGACATCCAAGTCCAGTAAACACAGTAAGGCCCAAACAGGATCAAGCCAAGGAGGACCACACCAAGACTCATTGTCATTAATCTGGCAACAAAATAAAGAGAAAAAGACACTAGTAAAAGGAGCAAAGGAAAAGCAACAAGTTACAAACATGGGAACTTGCATCAAGTTATCAGCTGACTTTTCAGGATAACCTCTGCATGCCAGAAGGGAGTGGCATGGTATATTTAAAGTCGTGAAAGGGAAAAGCCTATAACCAAAAATACTCTACCCAGCAAGGCTCTCCTTCAGATTTGGTGGTGAGATCTCAAGTTTTACAGAGAAACAAAACTAAAAGAGCTCAGCATCGTCAAACCAGCGGGATGAGAAATCTGAAAGGGGCTTTTCTAAGTGAAAAAGAAAAGGCCACGACTGAAACATAAAAATTAGGAAAGGAAACTTACTAAAGGAAAAACCTCATTGGATAAGGCAAATATTCAACACAGGTAGTAAATCAACCATGAACACAGCTAATAGGAAGGATGAAAGAAAATACTAATAAAATCATCTATATTCACAATAAGAAGGTAAGGGACACACAAAACAAGTAGATGTAAAATATAAGGTCCAATTCAGTAACTGTGGTGGAGCAGAGTAACAGTGCAGGGTTGTTAGTGTCCACGTGAAATTAAGAGCTCAGCAACTTCAATAATCACACACACACGCGCGCGCACACACACACACACACACACACATTTTAAAAAACTGAAAGAAATCCAAACATAACATTAAAGATAGTCCTCACATCACAGATGAAGAGAATAAAAGGAGAAGAAAGGAACACTGAAGAAATTAAAGAGGGATTCTAAAAATACCCAAGACAGATGAAAATGAACACACAATGATCCAAAATCTATGGGACACAGCCAACGCAGTTCACAGGGAGAAGTTATAGTGATACAAGCTTATTGTTAGGAAACAAGAAAAACATCAAATAAACAACCTAACATTACACCTGAAGGAATTAGAAAAAGAAGAAGAAAACAAAACTCAAAGCTGTCAGAAAGAAAAAAATTAAGAAAACAATACCATATGCAATCACACCAAAAAGAATAAGATACCTAGGAACAAACACACCTAAGCAGTAAAAGACATGTACTCAGAAATCTATCAGCCATTGGTGAAAGAAGTTGAAGGCAACAGAAAAAGATGGGAGAATATAGCATGTGTGTGGATGAAAGAATTAATACTGTGAAAATAAACTTACTACCAAAGACAACCTACAGATTTAATGCAATCCCTATCAGAATACCAAAGCATTTTCACAGAACTTGAAAAAGTAATTTGAAAATTTGTATAGAAACACAAAGACCCCAAATAGCCAAACAATCTTGAGAAAGAACAGAGCTGGAGGCATCACGCACCTTGACTTCAGATTAGACTGCAAAGCGACAGTAATCAAAGAGAATCGTACCGGAGCAAAAATAGACACAAAGATCACCGGAATAGAATAGATATCCCAGAAATAAGCCCACACACTTCTATTTAATTGATTTATGATGAAGCAGGAAATATGGAGAAAACACTGTCTTTTCAATAAGGGGTACTGGGAAAACTGGTCAGCTACATGGAAAAGAATAAAATTAGATTATTTTAGCACACCATATATAAAATAAATGCAAAACTGAATAAAGACCTAAACGTAGGACCACAAACCATAAAATCCCAGAGGAAAATATAGAACATTCTTGAACATAAATGATAGCAACAGTTTTAGGTTCAGTCTACTAAGGCAAATGAAACAAAAGCAAAAATAAACAAGTGGGACTTCACTAAACTTAAAAGATTTTGAATAGCAAAGGAAACCAAAGACAAAATGAAAAGACAAGCTGCTGAAGTAGTGACAATATTTGCACATGATAAGACGTTAACATCAAAAAGATGACCAAGCAAGAGTTCATATCTAAACTACAGAAACGGCACATACAACTCAATATCAAAAAAATACCCACAATCTTTTTTAAAAAATGAGAAGACCTAAATAGACATTTTTCCAAGGAAAAAATACAGATAGACAGACAGAACTCACAAAGATGCTAAACATAGCTAATTGGCAGTAAAATGCAAATCAAAACTATGAGATATATCACCTCAGTCTTGTCAGAAAGGCTGTCATCAAAAAGATCACAAATAACAAAGGTTAGTGAGGATGTGGAGAAAGGGAAACACATGTACACTCTTGATGTGGAGGTGAAGTAGTGCAGCTACTGTGGAAAGCAGAATGGAGGTTCCACAAAAAACTAAAAAGAGAACTACCATAATATCCAACAATTTCACTCTTGGGTATATCAGAAGAAAACAAAAACACTATTTCAAAAAAATAACTGCACATCAATATTCGTAACAGTGTTGTTTGCCATAGCCAAGAGATAGAGTCAAACTAAGTGTTCATCACTAGGTTAGGGGATAAAACAGATTTTTTATGATGACTTCAGCAAAAAATGAAATTTTGCCATTTGCAAGAACATGGATGGATTTGGAGGCTATTATGCTTAGTAAAATAGGCCGCAGAGAAAACAAGCATGGTAGGTTATCACTTACACGTGGCATCTAAAAAATTGAATACAACAACAAGAACAAGAAAAAACAGCCTCACAGGTTAAAGAACAGACTAGTGGTTACCAGCAGGGAGAGATAGGGTGGAGGAGCAAAAGAGTGGTAGGAGATTTGGAGGTATAATCACTAGGTATATAATCAATCATCTACAGTGATGTACTGTATAGCATGGGGAATATAGCCACTCTTTTATAAGTATAAGTGGAGAAGAACCTAAACTTTTATGAATCGCTATGTTGTACCTCTGAAACTAATATAATAATGTATATTAACTATAGATCAATAAAATATAAAGTAAGGAACAATAAAAGGGAGACAGATTATTAGATAGAAATCAATTAAATAAACACAAGTTTTGAAAATCAAGGAATTAAAAAACAACATGTAAGACACAACATTGGCATTTGAAGTGTATAATCTATTTATTTAAAAGAAATCATGGGCTTCCCTGGTGGCGCAGTGGTTGAGCATCCACCTGCTCATGCAGAGGACATGGGTTCGTATCCCGGTCCAGGAGGATCCCACGTGCTGCGGAGCGGCTGGGCCCATGAGCCATGGCCGCTGAACCTGCGCGTCTGGAGCCTGTGCTCCGCAACGGGAGAGGCCACAATGGTGAGAGGCCCATGTACCGCAAAAAAATAATAATAATAAATAAAAATAAATAAAAAATAAAAGAAAGAAAAGAAATCATTTAAGTGGTGAAAAATGGTACCCATTCTCACAATTTTGTATATCTAGGGTAAATTATTATCTACAAAAATATTTTACAAATATTCACTCTAAAAGAAAGAGAAAATTTGGATTAACCCATTTTAGTATACAAATTTAATATCAAAGTCTCCATGTCAAATTGATTTGAATAAGTTCTGTTAGCCACTTCTAGTTTCTTTGTGATGTAAAATCTTTTAAAGCATAAAATCAGCCTTTCTGCATTATTCCATTAGACATACATAGAAGTGAAAAGAAACAAGAAGACAGAACAATCAACCAGGAAGGTGAATTTACTGAGAAACAGCCATTCGTTCTCCCTCCTCCTTTTCTTTTCCTCCTTTTCCAGGTCTCTTTCGGTTCCAATCAAGAGAAGTCTTGAGAGTTCTGAGAATATTTCTTTGAGGGCTTCAAATCACCATACCTACAACTTCTGCCACAACTACACACACACGGGAACAAAAATAAACCTCTGCTATCTACTCATGTAGGAGGGATTCATGCAAAATAAACTCCTACAAGGAGACCAACGGGTGAGTTTTCTACCTGTTCTTTATAATGTCCTTCCATTAGAGTAAATCCCACACATGATGAGGCAGAAGCAGTTATGTGAGCTTTTCCTCGAAGTCAAAACTCTTACATTCATTTCAAGTACCTGGTGATCATAGGGTACAGCCAGGGAAAGTGCCATCCCCCTTGCGGGGGGGTGGCGGTGAATAGGCTCCCACAACCGTGCACTTCCTGATGTACACATTCTGGAGAAACAAAGGGCGGTCACACCGCAGTCAGCCTGTCAGGCTGTCGGGCCACTGCCAACCCGAGCAGCCTGGAAGTGCCCCATCAGTTGCTGAAAGCGAAACTTTGTCCCCCCTGTGAAGCCAGGCAATTTTGGCCAGAGGGTCAGAGGAGACTATTAATCAACTCCTCCTCTCTGCTCAGCTCCTTGGGGTTACAGCAACCCCATCTCCAAGCCCAAATCTGCCCCTGGAGTGCCGAACTGGAAGTGGCAGGTGGGCTGTGCCGGTGCTTCAGCGCCCTCTGGAGGTTGTCTGCTCTAATGGCAACTCTCAGCCCTTCCTCCTCCCCCTTCCCTAGTCCTGGGGGCTGCCTTGGCCTCCTGCAGCTGCTGGCCTGATTTCATTCTTCTTTTTTCTCCAATTACAATTGAAGTGTCCTACAGAGGTATGGAATCTCTTGAAGAAGGAAGATCTTTTAGTCAATACACCTTAACAGTGAGAAGTTGATTTCAAGAATGAACCTGAAATACTATATTTTTCTCCTGATGATTCCAAGGAGAGACAGCTCAAGTTTTCTAAATCATAAGAAAAACCAAGGTAAATATGATCTTCTGAGCCAGAGATGAAAAAACAGTTTTTAGCACCCTCTCCTCATGTCATATGACTGGGATTTAAATCAATCAACTGCCACTGGTTTTTAAATCACATGACCCAACTTTAAATCAATCAGCTGCTTCCCTGTAACTCAGGTGACTTGGCTTTGAACAGTAAGAAATGAAGAGGTATAAAAATGTTCTGAACAATAAATGGAAAAGCAACATTTTAGAAAGTGTTTTTTCTTTTCGAATGGACCATTCATTGGATACGGAATAAAGGATTCTCTTGTGGATTTCTTGAACTGTAAGCATATACAATGTCTCCGTTGGCGTGATTGACTTAGTTTTGGGGGTTTTGTTGTTGTTGTTGTTAACATCCTTATTGGAGTACAATTGCTTTACCATGTTGTGTTAGCTTCTGCTGTATAACAAAGTGAATCAGCTATTCGTATACATATATCGCCATATCCCCGCCCTCTTGTGTCTCCCTCCCACCCTCCCTATCCCACCCCTCTAGGTGGTCACAAAGCACCGAGCTGATCCCCCTGTGCTATAGGCAGCTGCTTTCCACTAGCTATCCACTTCACCTTTGCTAGTGTATATATGTCCATGCCACTCTCTCACTTCATTCCAGCTTACCCTTCCCCCTCCCTGTGTCCTCAAGTCCGTTCTCTACGTCTTTATTCCTCTGCAGCGACTCCTGCTAAGGATGGATACTTCCTTTTATGCTCAGGAATATGCCCTAGTTTAAATATGATTTGAGTTTGATCCTGTGAACCATCAGAACTTCCCACGGGAGATAAATGAGGAGATTCGGGCCTTTATTAGTACGCACGGTGAACACGGGTGTCCTGGCTGTACTTGCCAACCCTCCTCATTTACCCACCTATTTTTATCCACCTTTCTCCCTGTGAGTACATTTGACCAACCCTGAGCTCAGACTCCTGGCCTATTACAGTGACTTTGTCAGTCTTTCTTTAAAAATGGACAGGTAACAAAATGAATGTAGCCTAGAAGCAGCAGCTCAGTAAGGGAAATAAAATCACCAGAAGTTATCTAATCACAGCCACAGCCATCCAGGGCTCTGTCTTATCTGCTGGGTCATAAGAATGGGACCTTCCTAAGTTTGAAGGGCATCCAATCAAATAAGTAAAGGTGTTGCTCACCTCTTCCACTTGGAGGGATTGCTAGGCAGTCTACCCAGTGTATACTAACTGCAAAACACTGTCATGGTTTTGAAATACCTATTTTCCAGGAAAGATTTTTGGGGCGCATGGGGAAGGTTTCTTTTTGACATCAAGCAAAAAATAAATCACCAAGCTCTTTAAGCACAGGGGTTTTTAAGAGGACAGTAGAAGGAGGGAATGGGCAGAAAAGACGATCTTCTCTGAAGTGAAGGTCGTTTTTCCAAAAGAGTAGGATTTAGTCTCAGTTTAAGGAGAACACTTTTAAGTAGCTGGGGCAGCTCCAAACTGCAGTTTAGGGAATGAGTGCTTCAAAAGAACAGGGCTGTAAACGTCCTGGCAAGGCAGCAAGAGGATGAAGAGTTGGTTTTGCATAGTTTTGAACACAGGAGTAAAGAAGCAGAGGCATCTCTGACTAAAGGGCCCTGAGATCCTATGGCATCAGTGGGTCAGTTGCAGGGGGTGTAGGGGCGATATTTCTCTCTCAACGTCTCCCAGAGCAGCCACCCCTCTCTACCCCACCCCGCTACTCCTTTCACCCTTCCTGCCTCCACTGTTGGGTCCCCAGGGACAGCACTTCTTAAGCTGGAGCGCTCAGGCACCATCTCTGCAGTCTGGATTCTTCCTGGAGCCTGGCACGTTCTGGGACAGGAAGGCAGGTCTGCAAGGGCGCTGGGTTGCAGCCGGACCTGGAGGCCTGGAGGGGAACTGGAGTCGTGAAGCCCACCCACGTCCTTGAAGCCGGGGAAGGAACACATCTTCCTAACAGTACTTCTCAGGTCTCAGCGGGTTCCCCACCCGACGGTGATCCATACTCACTTGAGGCAGCAAGGACTGCCTCTAACTGGCCCCCTCCATTCCGCCTTAAGGGTCCTCGCACATGTGTGAGAGCACAGGCCCCGGATCTATGCACTCGGCTGAGGCCAGTGCTGCCGGGGTCCCTCCAGTCCCATCCCCCGGCCCCTCCCTCTGGGACTGTATCTAATAGAAGAGAGAGCACAGAGGAATTGGCTGAATCAAGGGACCCGGGAGCCTGGGTATGAGTTTGAAGACCGAGAATCTAAAGCGCAATTACATATTATTGGAAACTCTTGTGGAGTGTGTAGGGGGAGGTTAGGAGATTGAGAGGCTGAGTCGACCTGGTGAGTCCAGCCCCAGGACACCACAAAGCCCCTCCCCCCTTTCCCTGCCATCAGACAAGGGGTGCCGCAACTCCAGCCGGGACTCTGCACTTCCCCCTCCCTGATTCTCCTCCAGAAGAGCAGGTGGCCCCCCTCTGAGGGCAGGGGAAGACAACGGACCAAGTCCCCCTGCACTAAGGCGCTACTGGAGCTCTTCCTGAACAGCAGTGCTGGCTTGGAGCGAACTCGTGCACTGCCAAAATTGGTCTCGTCCTGCAGCTGAGGGACGCAGACTTTAAGTCAGCTGCCCTGGCTTTAAAACAATCAACCCCCCCCCCTTTAAGTCAGGTGACCCGACTTTAAATCACTGTGCGCCCCTCAAGCCTGCAACTTCCAAAGTTGGGAACTTCACTTTGATCCCACACATGGTATGAGGGTGTACTTCATGTACCAGAAGGGTCTAGGTACTCTGGGGTACAGCAAGCAGTGCAGGACGCAGCAGCTCCCAGGCAAAGCTGGTGATGCACAGGGAGAGCAGGCACAGCCAGGCATGCAGAGGTTCCAGGACGGGAGCTGGGGCACAGCCAGCCGCGAGGCTGTGAAAGCAGAGGATCTGAGCCTTCTTGACAAAGGCAAACCCAGAGGATGGATGAGAAACAAAGACCAGATGAAACATGGATTTGAAAATCACATGCTGCTCTTGAAATTGGGGTGGGGGCACCCCAGATTTGAATCCTCTTACTCAACAGTTGCTAGTGTTTTGGCATTTGTCCAATTCCTTATAAAATTTACTGATAATATCTAACCCATAGAATACTGCATTTGTAGTGGTATTGCGTGCTAATGTCTCTATAGTGGAATAATCTTTTCTACGAGAAAAATGTACACTATCCGAATTAAATTAAAACCCCTCTTTATAAAGTACTGTATCGGACTTCCCTGGTGGCACAGTGGTTAATAATCTGCATGCTAAAGCAGGGGACATGGGTTCGAGCCCTGGTCAGGGAAGATCTCACATGCCGCGGAGTAGCTAAGCCCATGTGCCACAACTACTGAGCCTTCAGGCCACAACTACTGAAGCCCGCACGCCTAGAGCCGATGCTCCACCACAAGCACAGCAAGAGAAGCCACTGCAATGAGAAGCCCACGCACTGCAACAAAAAGTAACCCCTGCTTGCTGCAACTAGAGAAAGCCCATGCATAGCAAAGAAGACCCAACGCAGCCAAAAATAAATAAATAAATAAATAAATATTTTTTTTAAGTACTATATCCTTCTGTACAACTTCTCTGGGAAGAACAGAGAGATGGCGTGGGAGAGTGAGAAAGACCAACATTTAGTGCACATGTCTCATGCAGGTGCTCTGCTGGCTCAGATAGTTTTATCCCCACTTTTACAAAGGAGGAAATAATCTCAGAGAGGTTTGGTAATTTTCCCAAAGCCAAACAGCTATTGAGTGGCAGAACCAGGATCTGAACCAAGTCTGTTACCTTAAAGCCTAAGTCCTCATCACAACAAAACTCAATTCATATTGACATTTATCGAATTACATTGCAACCTGGGGAGTTCTTGGCACAATCCTGAATAAGAGTGAGAAAGAAAGAAATAGCATTGTTCATACAGTCAATCAAAAATTTTGGAGCAGCTACTAGATGCGTGGCCCTTTTCGGGGTTCAGCAGTGATCAAGACAGGAAGAGTCCTGCTTACACAAACCATGTAGTGGGGAGGAGAGACGGGCGCAACTTGGCTGAGGGATTTCAACTTGCTGGGCCTCTGTTTTCTCATCTGGAAAACGGGATGGGTGTTCCTCATTTCCTGGGATTGTCCAGCCCTCACATTCTCTGATTCCATAAGAATCATTTGTTTTCCTGTTTCTTTAAAATTCATTCAGGCAATGAGCTGTGATGAATGTTGTCAGCTGCTCCTCAAATCACTCTATTCCCACCCTCTTCCTGTGATCAGGTCTTTCTCCCAACATGACTCACAATCAATCAAGTCACAGAACCTAAGGGGCACCCAGCAGGAAAATTCCAGACCTTGTTTCTCAGGAGCTCTGAGGTCTACCTGCGAGGTAAACTTAACACACCTGGCACAAGGCGGCCATCCCGGGTTTCACATCAACATGATCTCAGGCACAAACCTCCTGGCTTTTCCATTGTGTTTTTAAGTTACTTGTTGAAACAACTGCACAACTATGACAAAGATATAAAATCAGGCATCTTCTGCCCCAGTGCCTGCTCATAAATGATTTTCTGCCACTTTAATGATAAAGATAGAACATTTCAACATTCTGCTGCCCTTATTATTTGTCATTTTTCTTGATATTTCTATTGAATACTCTTTCAATATTTTAACAATGGAACATTTATTTACCTTGTTCCAGACCCAGCCTGTAGTGGTAAAGGTTTTGTTGTTATATTTCTATTATGTTTCCTTTAAAAATCATTATGCTATTTAACTGGATTAAGTCAATTCTACAGGCATTTATCTTATGATATTGATGAAATTAATACATAGAGGGCAGTAGTACAAGTTGATTGTACTCCAGAGCCTCTATTAGCACAGTTAAGTAAGTATAACTATTATCTATATGTAAACCAAAGTACATGCCAAGTGAGACTCTCCGACGCTTCTTCACTGTCTGCCCCTCAAGCCTGTGAGAAATGGAATATTTCTTGCCACCTCAGTAAACAAAAGATGCTACAGTCATCCTATCCAATGTGAGCGGGAAGGCCCTGAGGAACTCAGGATGTGCAATTACAGGATGCAGGCCCCAGAGAGCTGAGGTGCATATCAAAGGAAGGAATTCGTGAGCCTGACTCCAGCATCTTCGCATACAAAGGAAAGCCCTGCATTGCTCACCTTGGGAGAGCAGGTTCTCCTTAGCTGACAATCACCTTTTCCCGTCCCCCATCACCTGCGCCAGCCCCCCGCCCTGTCCCCTCCCCCCCCCCCGGTGCTTTAGTTCAGGGAGGAAGGGGCGCACAGGGCCTCGGCTGAACAAGAGGCCTGGGAGCCTCGGGAGGAACTTTCGCCGCTTTCCCCGCCGTCGGGAGGAGGGTCGCTGACGCTGCGGCCGGACCCTGCGCCTCCCTCGCCCCGTGTCCCCTCAGGACGTTCAGCCGCCCTCTCCCCACGCCCCCCGGGCCCCGCGAGCCAGGCCGAGGGCAGGGCCGAGAGGAGGGGCCGAAGTTCCCCGGGACCAGACCCCGAGGCCGCTCGTTCTGCACAGCAGCGGCGGGTGGCCGCGAAACCCTTCCCCTCAGAAGCTGCTCTTGCGCGGCCGCCCGGGCACCAGACCCACTTACCCGGCCCGCCGTCCCCACAACTGTCGCGGCTTCGGCCGCCGGGGCCCCTCCGCAGCCGGCAGCGTCAGTGAGGCCGCCCTCCCCTTGGGCTCCGGGGCAGCTCCGTGACGGCGGAGGGAAGAGACCCCGAGCCGGGAGCTCCAGCTCTGAGGAAACGCGGGCTCCGTTCTGGGCGCTGCGGGTGGGGCCGCTCTGCCTGAGGCCTCCTGGGAGGGAGCGGGGCGCCGGGGGAGGAGCCGCCAGGAGCTCAGGGCCCCGTCGGGGGTCCTGGAGGGGCGGCCCGGCCTGAGGGCCCCGCCCACTGTGGCCGCAGCACAGGCCTTTTTCCTGCAATCCTACACAAAAAGTCAGAAAGATACACACGGTCTACAGTGAATGTTCACAAATGGTGGTTGCTGCTGTGCTTACTATCCTATTAAACGTGGGAAATCCATAACACACTTGAAGTTAGAAGTTAACTATGAATGTTTACCTTTCCTTATTATGTCTCTGCTATTCACAATTGTCGTTAATGAATCAGAGACTGTGGCATCACTAGTTAAAAATGAGCTCGTTTAAAAAATAGAACTCAGGCCCACCGGCCCTACTGTATCAGAATCTGCAATTTTACACTCTCTCCAGTGTACTTGTGGACCCATGAATAGTTGAAAGGTACATTTCTACCTCGACATGTCTTTTCTGTCTGAGAAATACGCACATTTTATCCAGTTTGATATAAATGAAACACTTAAAAATGCATATGTCCGTGTTGAAGCCACCATTTTATCATTTCTTTTCCAGATAACTATAGTCTCTATACTGGTTTTATGGATCACATGACATACTCTTTTTTGTAGTTAGAAATAGGGAAAGGTACTTTGTAAAAAAAATTATATATATATATATATATATATATATATATATATATATGTGTGTGTGTGTGGATAATAGAAGACACTCTTCTAAATTAAAACCAGTTCTCTTAATTTGCTCTTTTCTTCTTGGGTCACATTATGAACTCTTCCCGTGGCCACATGTCATGTGTACTTTTAATTTCAGGGGCTGCTGACATCCCAGGATGTGCCCATAGATTTCTCTCAAGAGAACTGGGAATGCCTGGACCGAGATCAATGGGAATTGTACAGGGATGTGATGTGACAAAAGTATAGGATCATGCTCTCCTTGGGTGAGGATACCTTCCTTTCAGAATTCCTTATCCACCCACAGGGTTTAGAGGCCTTCATTTGTAGAATGTCTCCTCGAATGTTCTGCTTCCTACAATACGGTTTCAGATTGCAATGATTCAGGACATATTGGGAGTTTGTGGGTATAATTTATGTTATTCTTTGCAAACTGCAGCCTCCTTTATAATATACTTTGTAACTGCTTGGGATGTGTCTATATGAACAGTGTACTATATGCTTCTGTTATAGTCCTTACAATATTTTATTCTCTTATTATCTGTAACAATCTTCCATGGATTCTTTGGGCTTAAGGTGTATTAAAAGGGAGACGGCGATTCTGGGACTTCCCTGGTGATGCAGTGGTTAAGACTGAGCCTGCCAATTCAGGGGACACGGGTTCGATCCCTAGTCTGGGAAGATCCCACGTGCAACGGAGCAACTAA
Source organism: Kogia breviceps (assembly GCF_026419965.1). NCBI lineage: Eukaryota > Metazoa > Chordata > Mammalia > Artiodactyla > Physeteridae > Kogia > Kogia breviceps. The sequence goes on along the minus strand of NC_081317.1, from coordinate 118,801,384 downwards.
CCCAGTGGCCCACAACTACTGAGCCTGCGTGCCACAACTACTGAAGCTGGTGCACCTTGAGCCTGTGTGCCATTCATTTTTAGAGAATAAAATCACCTCTGAGTGATTACAATTTAGACCAGCTAGTCAAAATTCTTTATCACCTGTTCTTCTCAAACACTGATCAATGGAACAAGTTTTACTAGGGATAAGAGTGTAATTGTATTCTAGAGTTCATATCGGCAATATGGTTTTTGACCTTGATGCTGGATCACGACATTTCAATGGTATAACTGCTATTAATTGTCTCTTTGTTCAATGATTAAAGTCTCACATGATCTGAGTTCAGACCGGAGCCATCCTGGTTGGTTTCTGTCTATTGCAGATTTCTTCCAGTATGAAAGGACAAGAGCAATACGGCTTACTTTACACAATGTCTTCAAACTAAATGATGACATAATCTACATTCAATTAATTTATACATACCCTACTGTAGAGCAGGGTTTGTTACGGTGGCAGAGCCCGGTAATTATGTAAAACTGAAACTTTTATCTGCACTGGTTCAAGTCCTCTTCCTAAGAATATGTTTATAATCAACACTCTTTCACAAGTTACCCAATTTAATTCACCATAGCATTCCTCATATTAACTAAATGGAAAATCCTAAGCTATATACAAATCCAGAAAGGGCCAAAAATCATCTGCCCACATGGATTATTACAACCCATTGCTGAGGCATTCAAATTACTTATTAAAGAACCACTATGTCCATCAACAGCATCAATTTATATATTATTGCCCCAATGCTAGCCTTAACCCTGGCTCTCACAACATGAATTCCTCTTCCCATATCTTAGCCACTAATTAATATAAATGTAGGCATACTCTTTATATTAGCCATATCACACCTAGCCATTTATTCCATCCTCAGTTCTGGATGAGCTTCACATTCAACATACTCACTCACTGGAGCTCTAGGGACAGTAGCATAGACAATCTCATATGAAGTAATGTAGCAGTTATTCTATTCTCAGTCTTACTGATAAATGGATCATTTACACTTTCAACAGTAATTATTACACAGGAACACCTATGACTATTTTCTTCTGACCCCTACTCAGAATTTTATTATCTCCGCAGTAGCAGAAATTCAATGAAGCCTCACTTGATTCAACAGAAGTAGAATCAAAACCTGTATATGACTTCAATGTAGAAGATGTAGCAGGCCCATTCACCTCTTCCTTGCTAGACAATATGTCAATTTCCTTATAATAAACATTTCCACAACAATCCATTTGTAGGAGCATTCGACAATCCCTAGGTGCCAGAATTATATACACCCCAAGTCATCATTAAAACACATCTAACAATCTCCTTTCTATGAATTTGAGCATCCTACCCACAATTTTGATATGATCAACGTCTACATCTCGTATAAAAATTTTTTTTCTACTAACATTAGCCCGATGTATATGAGAGTTTTCACCACCTGTCATCATACCAGGCAACCCACCACAAACTTAAGAAATATGTCTGACAAAAGAGTTACTGTGATAGAGTAAATTATAGAGGTTTCAATGCTCTTATTCCTGGAATTGAATTCTTCCTAAGAATTTTATATTCTCCATGTTACCACATTACAGCACATGCTATATACTAAGGTTCACTAGGTAAGCTTCAGGCCCATACCCCCAACATGTTGTCGTAGATCCTTCCTGTACTAATAAACTCTCATTGTTTTTACTATCATTCTACTGACCATTATCACAGGAAATATAATTGTATAAGAAGCTCACACTGGTTAATGGTATCCCCATTCTAATAAAAAACACAAACCCATAAGCTACAGAAGCATCCAACAAATATTTCCTAAAACAATGCACCACACCAATACTACTTATAATGGCTAGTATCATTAATCTAATATACTCTGGTCATGGAACACAATGAATAACAAAAATCTTTCATCCAGCAGCATCCACCCTCATGACAATCGCCCTTGTCACAAAAGTAGGACTTTCCCCATTTCACTTCTGAGTGCCTCACGTCACACAAGGCGTCCCATGAACAGCAGGCCTGATGCTATTAATATGACAAAAGTGCACCCCTATCAGCTTTATATCATATGTCACCATCCATCAACCTAAATATACTATTAATCATAGTGATATTATAAATCATAGCTGGAGGCTGAGGGAGACTTAGTCAGACTCACCTGGAAAAAAATAAACCCTCCTCATCAATTGCCCATATAGGATGAATAACAGCCGTTATAAAGTATATTCCGATTATAACAATCCTAAACATACTAATTTATATCATAACAGTACTCTCTTCTTATTATTTATGCCCAGAGCATGGACTACAAGAGTGTCATTATCACACACATGAGGTAAAACACCTCCCATCACAATCCTTTTCCTCACCATTATAGTATCATTAGGACATAGTCCATCACTATCAGGGTTTTTACCCAAATGAATACTTATCCAAGAGATAACGAAAATGACAACATCATTCTACCAACATTAATAGCCATCACAGCAGTGCTCAGCATATATTTCTACTTGCAGCTAACATACTCCACATCACTAACTGTATTCCCTTCATGAAACAACACAAAAACAAAGCACATTGAACATTCAAAGAAATAACCTTCCTATCATTACTAATCATAAAACCCAGACAATTACTCCACATAACACCCATTCCATCCGTGCTGGACTAGGAATTTAGGTTAGTTCAGACCAAGAGCTTTCATAACCCAAAACAAGTAAAATTTACTTAATTTCTAAAAATAAGGATTGAAAGACTTCATCCTACATCAATTGAATGTAAAGCAAACATTGTAGTTAAGCCAAATCTCTACGAGACTGATGAGTTTTAACCCCAGGAAACTTTAGTTAACAGGCAAATCCTCTAGTCAACTGACTTCAATCTGCTTCTTCTTCATTTGAGAAAGAAAAAAAGAAAAAAGGCAGGAAAATCTCTGGCAGAATTGAAGCTGCTTCTCTGAAATTACAATTCAATTTGTTGATTCACCACAGGGTTTGTGAGAAAGAGGGCTCAATCTCTGTCTTCAGATTTACAGTCGAATGCTAGCTCAGTCATTTTACCTCTGTTCATACACTGTTGATTATTTTCAACAAATCACAAAGATATCGGCATCTTATAATTACTATTTGGTGCTTGAGCTGGAGTAGCAGGCAGCACCTTAAGAATATTAATCCAGGCTGAGCTATGCTAACCTGGAGCGCTACTTGGAGACGCACAAATCTGTAACGTGGTCATAACAGTCCCTGCACTTGTAATAATTTTCTTTATTGTTGTACCCCTTATATTGCAGGGTTTGAAAACTCACTTGGGCCACTAATAACTCGCACACCTGAGGTAGCATTTCCCCGAGTAAACCATGTAAATTTTTGACTACTTCCCCCATCGTTCTTACTCCTACTCATATCACCAATAGTAGAAGCTTGTTCTGGTACCAGTGGACCGTGTATTCAGCTCTAGCCTGCAACCTGGCCCACGCAGGAGCCTCTGTCGACATAACCATTTCCTCCTTACATTTATCAGGTGTCTCCTCAATTCTTGGTGCTATTGCTTTTATTACTATACTCTTTCATACAAAACCAGCAGTCATACCCCAATACCAAACACCATTATTTGTTTAATCTTCACCAACTATAGCCATATTACTATAATTACCACTCTCAGTCCGAGCAGCCAGAATTGCCATACTCTTAAGAGATAGAAATCTCAACACTACTTTCTCTGACCCTGCAGGAGGAGGCCGAATCCTATACCAACACCTATTTTGATTCTTTGGTCATCCTGAAGTCTGTATTCATGGCCTACCAGGGTTTGTTATAAATTCACACATCATTACACACTATTTAGGACAAAAGGTGCCTTTCAGCTATTTGGGAATAGTATGAGTCATGCCCACTGGCTTTTTAGGATTTCTCTTGTGGGCCCATCATATATTTACCATAGGGAGAGCTGTCCACTCAGGAGCATACTTTGCAAAAGCTACCATAATTGCTTCTATCCCTACAGGAGTGTGCTTTCTCTGGTTGCAGTGAGCAGTAGCGACTCTACGCTGCGGTGCATTGCCTTTTCACTGAAAAGGCTTTCTTTATTGCAGAGCATGGCTTTCACGCTCTAGAGGGCAGGTTCAGTAGTTGTGGCACATGGGCTTTTTGCTCCATGGCAGGTGGAATATTCCCACACGATGGCTCGAACCCGTGTCCCCTGCATTGGCAGGCAAATTCTTAACCACTGCACCACCAGGGAAGTCCCTGGTTAACAACTGTTCACGGAGGTAATATTATATGACCTCCAATATATTATGAGTTTTAGGCTTTAGTTTTTCTTTTTACAGTAGGAGGTTTCACAGGAATCATCTTAGTGAACTCATCCCCGGACGCTATCCTCCAGGATACATACTATGTAGCAGCACACTTCCATGATCTAATGTCCATGGGAGCGGGCTTCACTATTACGGGAGGCTTCCTACACGGATTCCCACTATTCTCAGGTTACACAGTGAACTCAGCATGAGCAAAAAGTCACTTCACGCGTATATTTGTAGTAGTAAATATGACTTCCCGCAGCACTTTCTGGCCTCTCAGGAATGTCATTACTTTAGTCTCAGTACTCGGAGGCACACACAACATGAAATATTGTGTCTTTTGGCTCACTCATCTCAATAGCAGCAGTAATGCTAATCATAATCTTCATACTTTGAAAAGCATTTGCCTCTAAACAAGAAGGCTAAGCACTAGAAACTGATACTCCTAACCTAGAATTGTTACATAAATGCCCTCCACCATATCCTATGTTTCAAGATCCTACCTATGTAAATATAAAATAAGGAAGGTCTCAAGTCCTTTTCAACCACTTTCAAGCCAACACCATAACAATTATGTCTTTCTCAATAAATGAGATAAAAGTAAAAAGTGATGTAGCTTTGTCAAACTTAAATCAGAGGCTAAAATCCTGTATATCACGAAGGCATATCAATTTCATCTAGGATCTCAAGATATAACATCACCGATTATGGAAGAACATTTACATTCTCATCATCACACATTAATAGTGATTTTTGAAACTAGTTCTCTATATTATTTCTCTAACATTGACAACTAAACTAACTCATATACATATAATAGATGCACAGGTAGAGAAAATGTGAACAATTTATCAGCCATTATTGTAATCTTAATTGCTCTATCATCATTGTGAATCCTTTACATGATACATGAAATCAATAACTCTTCCCAAACCATAAAATCGATGGGTCAGTAATGATACTGAAGCTACAAATACACAGATTATGAAGATTTAAATGTTGGCTCCTCTGTAATCCCCACATCAGGGCTAAAACCAGGAGAATAATGACTAATAGAAGTCAACAACCACGGAGTTAGAGATAGTCATTGAATATTAGTTTCATCTGAAATTGTTGTACACTCCTGAGCTGTTCCTTCTCAGGCCTAAAAAGGGCTGCTATCCCAGAACGTCTAAATTAAAGAATCCTAATACCAACAGGACCAGGCCTATGTTGTAGACAAGAGAGCACATTTTCCTGAGTTCAAAGACAGGCCAGAGGGATATGGCTGAGATGAGGGGTGAATCTGGAGCCCATGGGGATGCACTCTCCAAGCTCCAGGATAGGAATGGGCCATTATTGGTTTAATGGACCTCTGGGGTCCCAGGCCACCCACACCACACCCTCCCGAGCAGGATCTTGGCAACATTCCCTGTCAATGATGAGGCAACCTAGCACTTGTCACGCCCCGATGTTGTGTCCTATGTGGGCACCATGCTGTGGGGACCACACCCACACTCTGCAGGTCCATGCTACAGGGTCCTTCTTGCCTCAGGAGTAGAGACCACCCAGCAAGCAGTTCGCTCCCCAACCAGCAGGAGGAGGAGAGGAGAGCAGGGGCACCAGGGGAATCTCACTCAGACAACAACACCCAGGGGTGCCAGCGGGGACAGTGATGATGCAGATGAGGCCCAGACCAAGAGATGCGACCAGAGGACACAAAAGGCAGCTGATCAGGTCCTGACTCAACTGCATCCAGGACACCTTTGTCCCTCCTACGCCCCTTCCTCATACATCCCCTCCTGAAATGCAGATTCTTCAGATGCAAACAGGCAGAGCCTCAGACTGAAAGTCAGCTCTTCCAAAATGACCCGTCAGCAAACACTGCAGGATTGCGCTCCAGTGGGGGCCCTGGAGTCCACAACTCAGGGACTGAAGGGGACATCGGTGCCAGGGCCAGTGTGAGGGGATGGGGAGTGAGACTTTCATGGTTGTGGAATGTTGGTTTTGCAAGATGAAAAGTTCTAGGTGTGGTGGTGATGGCTCCACGAGAAAGTGAATAGATCTGATGCCTCAGAAACGTGCACTTAAAATGGTGACGATGGTAAAGGGTATGTGACGTGTGTTTTATTTCACTTAAATTCATAAAATAATGTCTTTTTAAATCAGAGTCCATTTCGACTCCCGTTCATCACAAATGTCGGAGACCCAAACACATTCCCCTACCTTAGGGGCCATCACGGTACCATCACATGGCACATGGGAGACCGTTCTCACAGGGGCCTAGTCTGTGCTCACCTCACCTCTGTCCAGGGAGACCCAGGCAGTGGTGACCCCCATAGATTAGACATATGATATGCTATGATATTCATATGACACCACTGAACATTGTCACTCACCAGCCCACAGAGCAGCACCCCACTCAAACATGCATGACCTCATATGAATGCGACAAGATTAAGGGAAGAAAAGGAACCACCGGTTAATCAGGGCAACACCCTTAATGCAGAGGTTGGAAATCTCAATGGGGAAAAGACACACTGCAGGCAAAGAGCACATAGGGGTCTCCCCATACATGTGATCCTGACCCATGCAGATGTGGTGAGACCCATACAGTGCCCGTACCCTATAGCTGGTGTAACACATCCACACTCACCAGGGTGACCCACCTCCCCAGACCCTGCACCTAAAGTCACACGTTCTCTCTCAACAGGTGACCCCACCTCCCCAGACCCTGCACCTAATGTCACAAGTTCTCTCTCAACACGTGACCCCACCTACTCAGACCCCTCCACCTGGGTCACATGTCCACAGTCCCAGGATGAACCGCCCTCTGCAGACTCCCCCAACTGGGGTCACACGTGCACATCCTCCAGGGTGACCTCATCTCCTCAGACCCTGCAACTGGGGTCACATGTCCCCTTGGTCAGGGCACCATGGCTCTGCTGCTTGCTCCCCTAATGTAGAAACAACCTGGGTTCCTGGGACCTCCTGGGATGGGAAAAAGTGTAAGGTGGGTCTCCTGTCCCCACACTTGTCCCACAGAAGTCCTCCTCTTTTCACTTTGGTTCTGTGTGATTTTACCTTTTTTAAAGCTTTCATGCTAGAGTTGAACATATTACTTGGTTCTGGCAGGCGCAGTCTCACTTGTCTCACTTACTTGTTGAGAAAACTCACAGGACAGCAGAGCTGAAAGCCGAAGGGCAGCTCTGGACGCTGCTGACTAGGGACGGCAGACAGGAAGGAGAGCTCAGCAGCAGCCTCAGCTGTTACCCATCGGCCTTTTGCCCGATCTGCGTGCCCTGCAATCACTTCACCAGCTAAACCTGCCTCCCTTCGCACCATGCACGTGCTGGTAAATTGGAATAATCAGCAGGTAGCCCTCCTGAGGGTTATCCATGAGCCCCAAGGAAGGTGAACCTTGCAGGAATAAAGACTATGGCCCCGACCATAGCACTGCCCTTAGGAGGACCAGGTCACCACACTCAGAAGAGAGGGTGTTACCTAGACAAGCCCACCTCGGCTCCAGACCCAGACATCTAAGCACTGACTTTCAAATGCAGGCACAGAGCTTCCCAGTACTGAGGCCAGGCCGGCTCTCTTCCCAGCTCTCCATATTCCTAGCGTACACGGAACATGGTCAGGTCTAAATCTTCTTATTATAGACAACACATGGTCAGCTCTAAACATAAACAGTAGACAGCACATGGAGAGGTCTAAATTTACCGTGTAGACAGAACTTGATCATGTTTCAACTAGCTTAGGGCTGAGCTCATAGGAGGTACAGATCACACATATGAGTCTCTCATCTTTGGACACCCACATCAGGAAACTGAACGATATCGTTGTCATTAAACATTTCAACAGGCAAAACAGAAATGTTACCAGTGTGTCTGGCCACCTGATGGTCAGGATCCTCATGTGATGCAAGAACTTCTTAGAGTGCAGCCCAGTCTGTGGCCAGGCCAGACAAGAAGTGGCCTGATTCCAGCCTCCCAGGCTTCCAGAAGGAGGCGGCCGCACAGGAGGCCCAGGCAGGACAGTTCTGCATGGTGCGGGCCAGGAGAGCCTGTCTGTCCATTCCATTGGCCGATTCCGGGTGGGGTGCTCAGGGCTGCTGAGAGCCCCACGCTCAAGTCCTGCCTCCCTGAAGCATGTGCGTGTGTGTGCGTGTGCGTGTGCGTGTGTGTGTGTGTGTGTGTGTGTGTGTGTGTGTGTAGAGGGGGCAGTGGCTGACGGCTCCCACGGCTCCCGTCCCGGGCACCGTGCTGTCTTCGATGGGGGGCACGGGGAGAGGTAGGGGCACAGATGCCGTTGGAGAGGAGAACCCACCGTGGAAACGCTTGCACACTGGCTCGCCTCACCCGGGGACCCGAGAGCCCATCGTGGGCCAAATGTCCCCCCCTGCCCCCACCCCCGAAGGCAGGGCACCTGCTCTTTCAACAGCACAGGGTCTCACATGAAGTAGACTCAGTGGGGACTGTCACCCCTCCCACTCCTGATGCTCAGTTTGGGGAGAATGAACCCCCTTGACTGGGCGATGGGACCCTGTGATGAAACATGTGGTGCCCCATCCAAGTCGGGGTCTGGCTGACAGATGGGAACACAGGAGCCACGTGCATGGCCTGGAGGCCAGGCCAACAGGACAAGCACCTCCAGCCTTGGTCTAGCTCTCCAACTGTGACATTGTAGTTTATAGGGGACCTGGGGCAGGTGACTGAATGTAATGGGGGCCTCAGGTGGACACTGAATGGGACTTAGAGAAGGTGGGAAGGATGTCACTCAGACAGTGACAGTCATTGGAAGACAGACCCTGTGTCAGGACATCCTGCTTCATCCATTTAAATCCCTGACAGCTCTGATCTTTATGTGGAAAAGCAGGAATGTTAGAGCAGATGCGTGTGGACATATCTGGGGCACAATTCAGTCTGCAACCAACTTGCAAGTGGTTCCAGAAAACACACAGGTGTGCGCACAGGTAGACAGAGCACACACACAAACATACGCACGTGCACAGCACAAATATATTCACACACTAGCATATGAACATACACGCACGCATGTACCCACGCACACACTAACGTGTGCCAGTGCACATACCTATGCACATGCACAGCATATGTAGGCAAACAGGCACATGCACACACGTAGCACACACACAGGGAATAAAGTGAATCCGTAAAGCATTAATTCCTGAACACAGGTGAAGCTGACATGTATTTTCCCTTTTCTTAGCTTTGATGTTGTTCACAGTAAAAAGGTTAAGAAACTTTGTAGCTTCAGTATCATTACTGACCCATCGATTTTATGGTTTGGGAAGAGTTATTGATTTCATGTATCATGTAAAGGATTCACAATGATGATAGAGCAATTAAGATTACAATAATGGCTGATAAATTGTTCACATTTTCTCTACCTGTGCATCTATTATATGTATATGAGTTAGTTTAGTTGTCAATGTTAGAGAAATAATATAGAGAACTAGTTTCAAAAATCACTATTAATGTGTGATGATGAGAATGTAAATGTTCTTCCATAATCGGTGATGTTATATCTTGAGATCCTAGATGAAATTGATATGCCTTCGTGATATACAGGATTTTAGCCTCTGATTTAAGTTTGACAAAGCTACATCACTTTTTACTTTTATCTCATTTATTGAGAAAGACATAATTGTTATGGTGTTGGCTTGAAAGTGGTTGAAAAGGACTTGAGACCTTCCTTATTTTATATTTACATAGGTAGGATCTTGAAACATAGGATATGGTGGAGGGCATTTATGTAACAATTCTAGGTTAGGAGTATCAGTTTCTAGTGCTTAGCCTTCTTGTTTAGAGGCAAATGCTTTTCAAAGTATGAAGATTATGATTAGCATTACTGCTGCTATTGAGATGAGTGAGCCAAAAGACACAATATTTCATGTTGTGTGTGCCTCCGAGTACTGAGACTGAAGTAATGACATTCCTGAGAGGCCAGAAAGTGCTGCGGGAAGTCATATTTACTACTACAAATATACGCGTGAAGTGACTTTTTGCTCATGCTGAGTTCACTGTGTAACCTGAGAATAGTGGGAATCCGTGTAGGAAGCCTCCCGTAATAGTGAAGCCCGCTCCCATGGACATTAGATCATGGAAGTGTGCTGCTACATAGTATGTATCCTGGAGGATAGTGTCCGGGGATGAGTTCACTAAGATGATTCCTGTGAAACCTCCTACTGTAAAAAGAAAAACTAAAGCCTAAAACTCATAATATATTGGAGGTCATATAATATTACCTCCGTGAACAGTTGCTAACCAGGGACTTCCCTGGTGGTGCAGTGGTTAAGAATTTGCCTGCCAATGCAGGGGACACGGGTTCGAGCCATCGTGTGGGAATATTCCACCTGCCGTGGAGCAAAAAGCCCATGTGCCACAACTACTGAGCCTGCCCTCTAGAGCGTGAAAGCCATGCTCTGCAATAAAGAAAGCCTTTTCAGTGAAAAGGCAATGCACCGCAGCGTAGAGTCGCTACTGCTCACTGCAGCCAGAGAAAGCACACTCCTGTAGGGACAGAAGCAATTATGGTAGCTTTTGCAAAGTATGCTCCTGAGTGGACAGCTCTCCCTATGGTAAATATATGATGGGCCCACAAGAGAAATCCTAAAAAGCCAGTGGGCATGACTCATACTATTCCCAAATAGCTGAAAGGCACCTTTTGTCCTAAATAGTGTGTAATGATGTGTGAATTTATAACAAACCCTGGTAGGCCATGAATACAGACTTCAGGGTGACCAAAGAATCAAAATAGGTGTTGGTATAGGATTCGGCCTCCTCCTGCAGGGTCAGAGAAAGTAGTGTTGAGATTTCTATCTCTTAAGAGTATGGCAATTCTGGCTGCTTGGACTGAGAGTGGTAATTATAGTAATATGGCTATAGTTGGTGAAGATTAAACAAATAATGGTGTTTGGTATTGGGGTATGACTGCTGGTTTTGTATGAAAGACTATAGTAATAAAAGCAATAGCACCAAGAATTGAGGAGACACCTGATAAATGTAAGGAGGAAATGGTTATGTCGACAGAGGCTCCTGCGTGGGCCAGGTTGCAGGCTAGAGCTGAATACACGGTCCACTGGTACCAGAACAAGCTTCTACTATTGGTGATATGAGTAGGAGTAAGAACGATGGGGGAAGTAGTCAAAAATTTACATGGTTTACTCGGGGAAATGCTACCTCAGGTGTGCGAGTTATTAGTGGCCCAAGTGAGTTTTCAAACCCTGCAATATAAGGGGTACAACAATAAAGAAAATTATTACAAGTGCAGGGACTGTTATGACCACGTTACAGATTTGTGCGTCTCCAAGTAGCGCTCCAGGTTAGCATAGCTCAGCCTGGATTAATATTCTTAAGGTGCTGCCTGCTACTCCAGCTCAAGCACCAAATAGTAATTATAAGATGCCGATATCTTTGTGATTTGTTGAAAATAATCAACAGTGTATGAACAGAGGTAAAATGACTGAGCTAGCATTCGACTGTAAATCTGAAGACAGAGATTGAGCCCTCTTTCTCACAAACCCTGTGGTGAATCAACAAATTGAATTGTAATTTCAGAGAAGCAGCTTCAATTCTGCCAGAGATTTTCCTGCCTTTTTTCTTTTTTTCTTTCTCAAATGAAGAAGAAGCAGATTGAAGCCAGTTGACTAGAGGATTTGCCTGTTAACTAAAGTTTCCTGGGGTTAAAACTCATCAGTCTCGTAGAGATTTGGCTTAACTACAATGTTTGCTTTACATTCAATTGATGTAGGATGAAGTCTTTCAATCCTTATTTTTAGAAATTAAGTAAATTTTACTTGTTTTGGGTTATGAAAGCTCTTGGTCTGAACTAACCTAAATTCCTAGTCCAGCACGGATGGAATGGGTGTTATGTGGAGTAATTGTCTGGGTTTTATGATTAGTAATGATAGGAAGGTTATTTCTTTGAATGTTCAATGTGCTTTGTTTTTGTGTTGTTTCATGAAGGGAATACAGTTAGTGATGTGGAGTATGTTAGCTGCAAGTAGAAATATATGCTGAGCACTGCTGTGATGGCTATTAATGTTGGTAGAATGATGTTGTCATTTTTGTTATCTCTTGGATAAGTATTCATTTGGGTAAAAACCCTGATAGTGATGGACTATGTCCTAATGATACTATAATGGTGAGGAAAAGGATTGTGATGGGAGGTGTTTTACCTCATGTGTGTGATAATGACACTCTTGTAGTCCATGCTCTGGGCATAAATAATAAGAAGAGAGTGTTGTTATGATATAAATTAGTATGTTTAGGATTGTTATAATCGGAATATACTTTATAACGGCTGTTATTCATCCTATATGGGCACTTGATGAGGAGGGTGTAATTTTTTCCAGGTGAGTCTGACTAAATCTCCCTCAGCCTCCGGCTATGATTTATAATATCACTATGATTAATAGTATATTTAGGTTGATGGATGGTGACATGTGGTATAAAACTGACAGGGGTGCACTTTTGTCATATTAATAGCATCAGGCCTGCTGTTCATGGGACGCCTTGTGTGACTTGAGGCACTCAGAAGTGAAATGGGGAAAGTCCTACTTTTGTGACAAGGGCGATTGTCATGAGGGTGGATGCTGCTGGATGAAAGATTTTTGTTATTCATTGTGTTCCATGACCAGAGTATATTAGATTAATGATACTAGCCATTATAAGTAGTATTGGTGTGGTGCATTGTTTTAGGAAATATTTGTTGGATGCTTCTGTAGCTTATGGGTTTGTGTTTTTTATTAGAATGGGGATACCATTAACCAGTGTGAGCTTCGTATACAATTATATTTCCTGTGATAATGGTCAGTAGAATGATAGTAAAAACAATGAGAGTTTATTAGTACAGGAAGGATCTACGACAACATGTTGGGGGTATGGGCCTGAAGCTTACCTAGTGAACCTTAGTATATAGCATGTGCTGTAATGTGGTAACATGGAGAATATAAAATTCTTAGGAAGAATTCAATTCCAGGAATAAGAGCATTGAAACCTCTATAATTTACTCTATCACAGTAACTCTTTTGTCAGACATATTTCTTAAGTTTGTGGTGGGTTGCCTGGTATGATGACAGGTGGTGAAAACTCTCATATACATCGGGCTAATGTTAGTAGAAAAAAATTTTTTATACGAGATGTAGACGTTGATCATATCAAAATTGTGGGTAGGATGCTCAAATTCATAGAAAGGAGATTGTTAGATGTGTTTTAATGATGACTTGGGGTGTATATAATTCTGGCACCTAGGGATTGTCGAATGCTCCTACAAATGGATTGTTGTGGAAATGTTTATTATAAGGAAATTGACATATTGTCTAGCAAGGAAGAGGTGAATGGGCCTGCTACATCTTCTACATTGAAGTCATATACAGGTTTTGATTCTACTTCTGTTGAATCAAGTGAGGCTTCATTGAATCTCTGCTACTGCGGAGATAATAAAATTCTGAGTAGGGGTCAGAAGAAAATAGTCATAGGTGTTCCTGTGTAATAATTACTGTTGAAAGTGTAAATGATCCATTTATCAGTAAGACTGAGAATAGAATAACTGCTACATTACTTCATATGAGATTGTCTATGCTACTGTCCCTAGAGCTCCAGTGAGTGAGTATGTTGAATGTGAAGCTCATCCAGAACTGAGGATGGAATAAATGGCTAGGTGTGATATGGCTAATATAAAGAGTATGCCTACATTTATATTAATTAGTGGCTAAGATATGGGAAGAGGAATTCATGTTGTGAGAGCCAGGGTTAAGGCTAGCATTGGGGCAATAATATATAAATTGATGCTGTTGATGGACATAGTGGGTCTTTAATAAGTAATTTGAATGCCTCAGCAATGGGTTGTAATAATCTATGTGGGCAGATGATTTTTGGCCCTTTCTGGATTTGTATATAGCTTAGGATTTTCCATTTAGTTAATATGAGGAATGCTATGGTGAATTAAATTGGGTAACTTGTGAAAGAGTGTTGATTATAAACATATTCTTAGGAAGAGGACTTGAACCAGTGCAGATAAAAGTTTCAGTTTTACATAATTACCGGGCTCTGCCACCGTAACAAACCCTGCTCTACGGTAGGGTATGTATAAATTAATTGAATGTAGATTATGTCATCATTTAGTTTGAAGACATTGTGTAAAGTAAGCCGTATTGCTCTTGTCCTTTCATACTGGAAGAAATCTGCAATAGACAGAAACCAACCAGGATGGCTCCGGTCTGAACTCAGATCATGTGAGACTTTAATCATTGAACAAAGAGACAATTAATAGCAGTTATACCATTGAAATGTCGTGATCCAGCATCAAGGTCAAAAACCATATTGCCGATATGAACTCTAGAATACAATTACACTCTTATCCCTAGTAAAACTTGTTCCATTGATCAGTGTTTGAGAAGAACAGGTGATAAAGAATTTTGACTAGCTGGTCTAAATTGTAATCACTCAGAGGTGATTTTATTCTCTAAAAATAAATGGCACACGGGCTCAAGGTGCACCAGCTTCAGTAGTTGTGGCACGCAGGCTCAGTAGTTGTGGCCCACTGGGTTAGTTGCTCCGTTGCACGTGGGATCTTCCCAGACTAGGGATCGAACCCGTGTCCCCTGAATTGGCAGGCGCAGTCTTAACCACTGCGTCACCAGGGAAGTCCCAGAATCGCCGTCTCCCTTTTAATACACCTTAAGCCCAAAGAATCCATGGAAGATTGTTACAGATAATAAGAGAATAAAATATTGTAAGGACTATAACAGAAGCATATAGTACACTGTTCATATAGACACATCCCAAGCAGTTACAAAGTATATTAAAAAGGAGGCTGCAATTTGCAAAGAATAACATAAATTATACCCACAAACTCCCAATCTTTCCTGAATCATTGTAATCTGAAACCCTATTGTAGGAAGCAGAACATTCCAGGAGACATTCTACAAATGAAGGACTCTAAACCCTGTGGGTGGATAAGGAATTCTGGAAGGAAGGTATCCTCACCCAAGGAGAGCATGATCCTATACTTTTGTCACATCACATCCCTGTACAATTCTCATTGATCTCGGTCCAGGCATTCCCAGTTCTCTTGAGAGAAATCTATGGGCACATCCTGGGATGTCAGCAGCCCCTGAAATTAAAAGTACACATGACATGTGGCCACGGGAAGAGTTCATAATGTGACCCAAGAAGAAAAGAGCAAATTAAGAGAACTGGTTTTAATTTAGAAGAGTGTCTTCTATTATCCACATATATATACATAATTTTTTTTACAAAGTAGCTTTCTCTATTTCTAACTACAAAAAAGAGTATGTCATGTGATCCATAAAACCAGTATAGAGACTATAGTTATCTGGAAAAGAAATGATAAAATGGTGGTTTCAACACGGACATATGCATTTTTGAGTGTTTCATTTATATCAAACTGGATAAAATGTGCGTATTTCTCAGACAGAAAAGACATGTCGAGGTAGAAATGTACCTTTCAACTATTCATGGGTCCACAAGTACACTGGAGAGAGTGTAAAATTGCAGATTCTGATACAGTAGGGCCGGTGGGCCTGAGTTCTATTTTTTAACGAGCTCATTTTAAACTAGTGATGGCACAGTCTCTGATTCATTAACGACAATTGTGAATAGCAGAGACATAATAAGGAAAGGTAAACATTCATAGTTAACTTTGAACTTCAAGTGTGTTATGGATTTCCCACGTTTAATAGGATAGTAAGCACAGCAGCAACCACCATTTGTGAACATTCACTGTAGACCGTGTGTATCTTTCTGACTTTTTGTGTAGGATTGCAGGAAAAAGGCCTGCGCTGCGGCCACAGTGGGCGGGGCCCTCAGGCCGGGCCGCCCCTCCAGGCCCCCCGACGGGGCCCTGAGCTCCTGGCGGCTCCTCCCCCGGCGCCCCGCTCCCTCCCAGGAGGCCTCAGGCAGAGCGGCCCCACCCGCAGCGCCCAGAACGGAGCCCGCGTTTCCTCAGAGCTGGAGCTCCCGGCTCGGGGTCTCTTCCCTCCGCCGTCACGGAGCTGCCCCGGAGCCCAAGGGGAGGGCGGCCTCACTGACGCTGCTGGCTGCGGAGGGGCCCCGGCGGCCGAAGCCGCGACAGTCGTGGGGACGGCGGGCCGGGTAAGTGGGTCCGGTGCCCGGGCGGCCGCGCAAGAGCAGCTTCTGAGGGGAAGGGGTTCGCGGCCACCCGCCGCTGCTGTGCAGAACGAGCGGCCTCGGGGTCTGGTCCCGGGGAACTTCGGCCCCTCCTCTCGTCCCTGCCCTCGGCCTGGCTCGCGGGGCCCGGGGGGCGTGGGGAGAGGGCGGCTGAACGTCCTGAGGGGACACGGGGCGAGGGAGGCACAGGGTCCGGCCGCAGCGTCAGCGACCCTCCTCCCGACGGCGGGGAAAGCGGCGAAAGTTCCTCCCGAGGCTCCCAGGCCTCTTGTTCAGCCGAGGCCCTGTGCGCCCCTTCCTCCCTGAGCTAAAGCACCGGGGGGGGGGTGGGGACAGGGCGGGGGGCTGGCGCAGGTGATGGGGGACGTGAAAAGGTGATTGTCAGCTAAGGAGAACCTGCTCTCCCAGGTTCTACAGGAATGCAGGGCTTTCCTTATGCGAAGATGCCGGAGTCAGGCTCACGAATTCCTTCCTTTGATATGCACCTCAGCTCTCTGGGGCCTGCATCCTGTAATTGCATATCCTGAGTTCCTCAGGGCCTGCCCGCTCACATTGGAGAGGATGACTGTGGCATCTTTTGTTTACTGAGATGGCAAGAAATATTCCATTTCTCACAGGCTTGAGGGGCAGACAGTGAAGAAGCGTCGGAGAGTCTCACTTGGCATGTACTTTGGTTTACATATAGATAATAGTTATACTTACTTAACTGTGCTAATAGAGGCTCTGGAGTACAATCAACTTGTACTACTGCCCTCTATGTATTAATTTCATCAATATCATAAGATAAATGCCTGTAGAATTGACTTAATCCAGTTAAATAGCATAATGATTTTTAAAGGAAACATAATAGAAATATAACAACAAAACCTTTACCACTACAGGCTGGGTCTGGAACAAGGTAAATAAATGTTCCATTGTTAAAATATTGAAAGAGTATTCAATAGAAATATCAAGAAAAATGACAAATAATAAGGGCAGCAGAATGTTGAAATGTTCTATCTTTATCATTAAAGTGGCAGAAAATCATTTATGAGCAGGCACTGGGGCAGAAGATGCCTGATTTTATATCTTTGTCATAGTTGTGCAGTTGTTTCAACAAGTAACTTAAAGACACAATGGAAAAGCCAGGAGGTTTGTGCCTGAGATCATGTTGATGTGAAACCCGGGATGGCCGCCTTGTGCCAGGTGAGTTAAGTTTACCTCGCAGGTAGACCCCAGAGCTCCTGAGAAACAAGGGCTGGAATTTTTCTCCTGCGATGAATAGGAGCTGTTGAGTCCAGTTCGTTGAGCAAGGAGTAGGTCTTGTCTATTACATATTTGGTTTTTGGAACGGTATCTGTGCTAATTTCAACCTCCTGGATAATGCCTCACCCCTCCCCACCTTTCCCCTTTAGCAGCCTTATGTGTGTTTTCTACATATTTGACTATGTTTCTGTTTTGTAATTTGTTTCATGTGTAGCCATTGTTGATTCTACCTTTAAGTTATATCTTACGATATGTGTCTTTTTCTTTCTGACTTATGTTACCTAGAATGATCTTACATAACTCCTCCTGAGTTGATGCAACTGGCCTTATTTCATTGATTTCCTGGCTGAGTTATATTCCACTCTACATACGTACCACATCTCTTTTATCCATTTTTTCCTTCCAGGTATATTTAGGTTTTATCCAAGTCGAGGCTCTTTTAAACAGAGAGGCGGTAAACGTTGGGGTGCCTGTATCCTGACGATTTTTGTTTTTCCCAAGATATTCGCCCATGAGTGCAAGTGCCCTATGCTCTGTAGCTCATCTGTTTCGATGTTTTAGTAAACACAGTACACTTCTTCAGTGTGCCCGTTGGCAATTTACATTTCCACTATCAGCCTCACAGGGCTCCCTTCACTCCTCGCCCTGTCCTGCATTTCTGGTGTTTACACTTTATGAGGATGGCTCTTCTGACTGATGCGAAGTGTGATACTTTTTGTAGTATTGATTTGCAATGCCCACCTGTTTGGTTGGCTGAAAAGGGTGTATGCCCTTTTCTTGAATATATTCAGGAAAAAAGCATACGCCCTTTTTGGCTAACTGCACCGTTGGCGATGTTCAGCCCCTTTTTTGTGCTTTCATGATGAGTCCTTTTTACCTCTTCAAATCCCTTTCCTGCCATTCTCCCTTGCTTACAATTCCTTTTCGGTGACTTCCCTCAAGATATTTTTCAATGATAGATATTTTCAACTCTGCAGTTTCGTGAATTTTAGTGATCCTGAGTTCCATTTTTCAACTTGTGTTTTTGGGAACTGGCCACAAAACAGTGGGATTTCCTCAAACCGTATTCTTTTTCCATGGGCAATCTTAGCCTTTGGTCATTTCGTCTTCCTGATTGGAAATGAGAGTGACATGTGCCTGTCGGAACACCTAGGACTTTTCTCTCATTGTTTCTCATCCTTCCGCTTCATCCTCTGGACAAATTCCAAACTGTGCGCAACAGGAGGTTGAAGGTGCTGACATCCCCAAGTGGGGAGATTGTTAGGAAAGACGCTGGAGGGGTGAACCCGACTCCCTGGAGATGAGGAGATGAGGAGATGAGATGCCTTTTCCAAACTCTTCCCGATCAAATGGTGTACCACCTTCTGGGTGTCAGAGTCATGTTTTAGCTGTAGGAAGGGTCCCGTGCATGGTAAGAGAACACCAGGGATGTTTCCAAATCAGTGTCTCCCTGAACCCTAAACTGGGGAATTTTACGCTATGGCTACACGTATGTTCATTAAGGGCCTTGGGCAGTAGGCAGAGTCCGAACTTAAGATGATTAAAGTCTTCAGGGTCAGAAGCGCTGACCATCGGCCTCCCTTAGGGTACATTGTATCTGTCATTGATAGATGATGTCAATAAAAATATCTATTCGTTTTCAGATTATTTCCGCTTCTAGGTTATTACAAAATATTGAGTGTAGTTCCCTGTGCTGTACAGTAGTTCTGTGTTGATGATCTATTTTATACATAGCAGTGTGTACGTGTTAATCCCAAACTGTTCATTTATCCCTCCCTGCACCTTTCCCCTTTGGTAATAATAAATTATAAGATTTTATGCTTCTCAGAAATGGGGGAGCTGAAAGAGAGGTATCATTTTCAATGGAAAAGCATTCAAAACTATATTGAAGCTTCAGTCAAGATTATTCGATGTACATCCTTGGAAAGAAATCACTTCATTTCTCTAATGTTGACCTGACAAATAAGACAAACCCCTTCACTGAACTTGCCTATACTAAAGTGATGGAAATATCAAATGGAAGTGTTGGAAACATCTTATTTTACCCGAGCCTTATACACGGCTCTAGGTTAATTACAGTTTGGCTCACACATCTGTTCATTGAAGTTACAATGTTCTCAATTTCTGTCACTGATCCTGCAGAGTGGGCCCCAACAAGGGTCCCCTGCCCCGTGTCATTGGAGCCAAGAGAACGAGACTGAGTTTGGTTCAGAAGCAAAGGAAACTTTAGATTCTGATCAGAGAACGGGGAGAGGTGAGAGCGTGCGCTCCCCCGAGGGCTGTGGGCGGGGCTGCTGTGTGGGGATCCCGGCAGCATCAGCGGGACGGAAGGGGCGGAGTCTCGAGGGCCGGGTTGGCTGGAGCTCAGGCTCCATGTCGCGGAGTCTGCATGGGGCCCCGCGAGCTGAGGTGTCGGCCCAGCCATTTTGCACCAGGAAATAGGTTCTGAAGTGCCGGGTGTGGGACCTCTGCATGTGGAAACCTAGGAGCAAGTGAAATTAGACAAAGCACAAAGGAATCAACGTTAGACTTTACTTTATTGCCCGGATTCTATTTTTATCTCCCAGGATTTTTTCATGGGCTCTGCCGGTGACAAACCCCTCCTCTGCCTTTTGTCCCATTCCTCATTGTTGGGGCGCTGAGGGTGCAGACCCCGCTTCTGTAACTGCTTCGTGCTGAGTCGGGAGGCCTCATACCCGGGGGGAGGGGCAGAACTTCTCCCCAGCAGCCTCCAGGTGAGGTTGACTGTCCCCAGGGCTCTTCCCTCACTGCTCGTCCGCCTGAGCCCCAGCATTTGAAGTGTTATAGATTCTAATGACCTTTAAGGGTGCAGGAAAGAGATGCGCAGAGACGCTGGGGGGGCCGGTTTTACCCCGCCCACATTTGTTCGGCCACCTTAGGCAGACGGTTTCTGCCAGCCTAGATGCTCTGACCAGTAGTCTGCGCTTTCTTCAATTAGGCCCCTGAATTAACGTACAAACAGCACCAGGTGTCAGAACCCTGCCTGCTCAACTCCCACACAGTCCAGGGCCGGTGGTGATCCAGACCCATGACGGCCACTGAGTCAACGGCCTTTTCAAGTAGCCAGGAGTGCAGCCGGTCTCATGGGCCGCCGCCGTCACCGCGGTGTCTGTAGGCGTTTCTATGGTGACAGCGTTATTTAGGGTTCCCCCGCCAAGCTTATGAGCTCCGCTCTGGGTGCAGTAAGTCCTGCAAGCAGTAGTCTGCTCTTTTGGGGCACGCTCTTGTTGTTTTCTGAGAGAAGATCCACGTCAAGTGATGGTCACACGGGTCATCATGGGGACCCGTTGCCCCCCGTTGTCCCTCTGGAGGTTGGAGTTGGAGGGCTTCCTCACTCGAGGTCAGTGTGCCCACGGAGCGACGCCTGCAACTTCAGGGCATGGTGGGTGGTTAGGATCACCGTGTGCGGTCCTTTCCCCTTAGGAGGGAGCTGGCCTTGCGGGCTGCGGATTCCAGGTTTTTAGATACCCCCAGTATCTTGGCTGGATGGGGCGGCGGGCCAAGCCCTTGGTGACCGTACTTTCTCCTACCTGGAGGGCATTCTTGCATTGTTCCATTTCAAGAGGTCCCAGTTTTTGCACTAATACTCCAAGGGCGATTCACTTTCTACCCGGAATGTAAAGGTCAAAGGGTTTAGCTAAATTAGGGAGGTCCAGGGCAAGGGTCTGAATTAACTGCTCTTTCCATTCTTGAAAGACCGCTTCTGGATTCTATTCGAATGGATCATCATCTTTTCCTTTCAATGTTTCATATAGAGGCCCAGCTATTAGACTGTAGTTAGGGATCCAGATGCAGCAAACCCCGACCTCCCTAGGAACCCTTAAGCTGTCTTCTAGGTTTAGAAGGGGTAAGGCTGCAAATGACTTCTTCCCTTTCCTGGGATGGGCTTCTCCGACCTTCTGTGAGAATGAAGCCCAGGCAGGTCACCTTAGTCTGTGATATTTGAGCCTTTGTCTTGGACACCTTCTATCCTTTATTGGCTAGGTAGTTCAGAGGCCTCCTTAGTAGGGCTGGGGATCAGAATGTCGTCTGCATATTGAAGGAGGGTTCCCTTCTCCAGAGGTAGATCTTTGAGGTTTTAGTTAAGTTTCCCCAAAGGTGGTGCGGGAAGTTTTGAACCCTTGGGGGAGGACGGCCCAGCAGTACTGTCTTCCTTGTATGTTGAGTCCTGCCAGTCACAAGCCAAAATTTCTGTGACCTCTGGGACTAATGGAATACAGAAGAAAGCATCATGTACGTCTCATACAGAATACTATGTCCTGGGGGATGGTACAATGACCAGCAGGGTGTAGGAATTAGGAACTATTGGATGTATATCCTCAGTGGCTTCACTGACTGTCCCGACATCTTTACCAGTTCCCCAGTAGCCCACGGGGCTCTCGTGGTCAGGCCCCTCGCAGGATATACAGCTCACCTGGGCAGGTACCCAGCAGCCCACGGGGCTCTCGTGGTCAGGCCCCTCCCAGGGTATGGAGCTCACCTGGGCAGGTACCCAGCAGCCCACGGGGCTCTTGTGGTCAGGCCCCTCCTTGGATACGGAACACCCTTGTGCAGGTACCACGGCAGGGCTGGGCACACAGGAACCGTGCGCATAGCCCTCATTGCAGAGCACCCCCATCTCACCTGTCCCTCAGAGCTGACACAGAGCACCTCAGAGCAGGACTTGAACTAACAAACAGCAGCTCCGACAGGTCTGTGACCCTGGGCTTCACTCTGTGTGGCCTCCCTCCGCCTGGTCTTCCAGAGACTTCCACTGCAGCCGGGGCACCAGGTCTCTGTCTCCACCCACCACCCCTCCTCTCCCTGACTCCTGGGTTCCTCTTATTAGGAGAGGGTCTTCTTTTTTTTTTTTTTTTTTTTTTTTTTTTTTTTTTTTTTTTTTTTTTTGCGGTATGCGGGCCTCTCACTGCTGTGGCCTCTCCCGTTGCGGAGCACAGGCTCCGGACGCACAGGCTCAGCGGCCATGGCTCACGGACCCAGCCGCTCCGCGGCATGTGGGATCCTCCCGGACCAGGGCACGAACCCGTGTCTCCTGCATCGGCAGGCGGACGGAGAGGGTCTTCTTGAAGTTGTCTCCCACTCATGGGCCAGATAAAATGATTAGAAAACAAGCCAGGGCTGCAGCCCCTTGTCTATCCTGAACCTCAGGACCTACACGTGTTCCTTGGAACTGACCGGTGCAGCAAGGTCCATTTTATGCAACTGTGAGCCCCTGAGGGGCGAGGAGTGGCTGACCTGGGCAGTCTGACCCGGCCAGCCAGTCCTCCCCAGGTGTGCCTGGGCTGAGGTCAATATAAACACCGCTCCAGGCAGCAAGAGCCCCTGCAGCTGTGCCTGACGCATTCTCTGCCCCGTCAGCAGTCTCGGGGCTGGGCTGGTGGGAGGGAGTAGGGCCCACGGTTGTGTGCGTGGCCCGGTGCGAGTGGGGCTCTGCTGGACTTTCTGCAGGAGTTGCCGGGCTGCCACCTGCTAAAGAAGAGGATGTGTCACCCATACCTGCCGCTGGAATTTCTCCCCGGGCAGAGGTGAGGACGGAGAAAAGCGGTGGGGGCCGGGACAGGAGGGGTACATTGGGCAGGGAAATGGAAAGCTTCCAGAAGAGCGCCCGGGGCCAGGACCATCCTGG
Organism: Kogia breviceps; assembly: GCF_026419965.1. NCBI lineage: Eukaryota > Metazoa > Chordata > Mammalia > Artiodactyla > Physeteridae > Kogia > Kogia breviceps. The sequence continues at coordinate 118,777,998 of NC_081317.1, read as the reverse complement.
CTGGCCTGCAGGCCCCAAGTCGGCCTCCGTGCTGGTGTGGCTCCATGGCCCTTCCTCTAGGCTTTCAAGTCCTTGCACACATTCAGGTGTTTTAGCTGGGAAGGGTGGGAACAGTTCAGCAGCAGCTGGCCTGGGGGTCAGCTCATGTTTACTCAGGGACGCCTTGACATGGTCCCCCAGCTTTGCAATGAGGACGTTCCTTGCGGGGGTGCTGCTGGCTGCATGAGAGATGATTCCCCACCTCTGACCAACTTCAGAATTGTTTACCACTGGAGCAAGTGTCCTGATAGGGTTTTCCTCTGTGTAACTAGTGGGTTCTTAATTGGCAGCGTGAACGGTGATATCAGAGGTCCTGAATCAGGATGGAAATACTTATCCCCAACTTGTACAGGCAGGCATAAAAACCTGGGGAGGCCGTGTGCAGCCGGCACCCTTAGGGATTGGCTTCCGACTGACCCCTCAACGTTCTGGTGTCCAGCCACTGCTTTAGAATTTCTGGGGCCCAATGCTAACTCTAAGGGTTCTGTAACCCAGCCTCTGTTGGTCTTTAATGAGACCCGCACTTCCAGGGTCCCACAGAGCAGGGTCCGTGTGACTGTTCTGTGGCTTCTGTAACAAATGACCACAAGCTGGGTGGTTTAAAACAACAGGAATTCATCCTCCCCCAGTCCTGGAGACCAGACATCTGAGATCAAGGTGTTCCAGGATGGACGTCCCTCCAGAGGCTCCAGGATAGGGCTCTTCCTGCCTTTTCCAGCTTTGGGGGGCTCCAGGCATCCCCAGGCTTGCGGCTGCAGCCCTCCTGTCTCTGCCTTCACGTGGCTTCTCCTCTATGTTTGTGTTTCTCCTCTTTTGTCTCATAAGGACTCTCTCAATTGGATTGGGGGCCACGCTAACCCCAGATGGCCTCACCTTGAGACCCTTAACTACATATACAAAGACGCTTTTCCCAGATATGGTCCGGTTCCTGTGTTCTGGGGGGAACATATTTTGGGACCAGCATTCAACCCATTACCTGTGTATAAAATAACCCTAATTTTAGGAGATTACCAAGGTCCCGTATAGATAGCAGCCAGCAGCCATGTGGGTGGGGGTCTGGGGAGAATGAGGACCCTGGAATCACCTGGAAAGGATGAAGTCCTGGCTGCATTAGGTGAGCTCTTCCACCACGGGGCCCGTGGAAACAGCCACTCCACTCTGTCCGTGGAAAGGGACCCAGTGCCGAGTCCAGAAATGGTGATATTGCAAAGCTGGCTCTTCTGGGATGTCATCATCAGTAGCATCATGTAACCAGTAACTACGGGCTTGGAGGAGTCACCCTGTGGCACGTGATGACAGCACTGTCACTTTAGGCTCATCAAGCTTAGAATAGGAATGTTTGAAGGAGAAGAGTTTGGGAGATTGCGAAGCTTGGTTGTTAAGGAAACTGAGCAGGTTTGTCAAGGTAGGTTGTCAAGGAAACTTCTCCCTTAAACTGAAGGCAGGGCGGGGAGAGCTGAAATCCAGGGATCTTCTAAAGGGGCTGCTCTGAAACACCATCACCTGAGAGGTGGTCTCAGCGTGAGCTGGTGTTTGAGAAACGTGTGATGAGATGAAACCTGACTTTCTGTGACAGCTGGGGAGGGGTTTGTAAAGCAACTTAGCTTTTAAGGCCAAGTTTGTTGCTGGAACATAGTGTCTCCCCAAACTGGGCTGAAGCTCAAGATGTCTCTGTCCCCTTCCTGTGAGAGTCCAGGGCAGGTGGGTGTCAGTTCCCAGGCTCTGCCCCCACTTTGTTTCTCCTCCCTGCTTCCCGGTGAGTGTTTCAACCAGCAGGGTGCGGTGACCTCGGGGACATCGTGCCCTCCGTCCTAGGATGCAGGCTGGCCAAGGCCCTCACCACCTCCACCCCTTCCCCTTGGTAACACGAGACACTGTGCCCCAGCTGTAAGGGGTGGGAAGGCTGGGATGTGCAGGGTAGCTGTGCACAGGAAAAAGGGAAATGGGTTCTGATGGGCAGCTGTGCGGCTCTGTTGTGAGGGTCGCCCAGACACTAGCGCACAGATTCTGGGTTCTGTGAAGCTTCGATGCTCTGTGGTTCTGGAAATCCTATAGGAGATGGTCCACAGCAGGTGAAGCTAATGCTCGCAGTGGAGGTGGTGAAGCCAAAGGTCTGCAGTTCAGACTAAAGGTGCCGATGTACATGCAGGACAAAACCATCTCAGGTGAATGGACTTCAGGCACGTTTAACATGAATGCAGTCGTGTTAATGCCTAGCATCTTCTATCTTGTGCCTCCTCAGGGACCCCCTCCTCAGTGCCTGGGCCTCCTGTAACTCACGTACAAGGGGATGGAGAGTGGGCTCTGTCCAGTCTGAGCCCTGAGTTACCCTGTGAGTCTGCTCGGGACCACCGTAACAAATACCACAGACTGCGCAGCTTGAATAACAGGCCTATCTCCCAGTCCTGGATGCTGTCGGAGATCAAGGTGTCTGCACGCTGGCTTCTCCTGAGGCCTCTCTCCTTGGTGCTTAGACAGCCATCTTCTTCCCAGGTCCTCGCATGGTCTCCCCCTGTGCCTATCTGTGTCCTAATCTCTTCTTGTAGGACATCAATCCTATTGGATTAGGATCTACCCTAGTGACGTCATTTTTACTTTGATCATCTCTTTAAAAATCCTATCTCCAAATACAGACACATCCTGGGGTCCTGGGGGTTAGGCATTCAGCATGTGGATTTGGGGAGACATGACTGAGCCTATAGCATCCTCCTTAGGAACCAAGTGTGCCTCGGTCCTTCCTTCCCTCAAGTCATACGAGGTGAGCTAATGGCTCAAGGAGAGGCCACTCGTGCAGAGTTTGTGTCCCAGCTGGGGAACCCTTCTCTGCTCTCTTTGATCAGGCAGTGGCAGTGCCAGCCCCCTCCTGAGGTGAGCAGTTCTGGGGTTTCCTGCCGTGTCACCTGGCCTGCTGAGGTGCTCAGTGTCTGGGAACCCAGGAGTCAGCAGCCTAGTGGGGCTGCCGGGGACTCTCAGGGCCTTGGCAGATGTCTCTCCCGGCAGATACCCTAGCGAAAGTGGGGAAACTTTGGGGGATTACAGGAGGGAGAGAGTCACAGTCTCGTTTATGCTTCAGAAAGACCACGTTGGGGTGGGATGTGAGACGCACCGTGGGGCAGGGAGGTTTGTCAGGTCTGATGGAGGAGCCAGGCACAAGATCGGGCTTGGGCCAGGGCTGTGGGCGTAGAGGGGAATTAGTGTGGGAACTGGCCACAGGCTGTTGTCAAAGTATCCGTTTCCCTGTGCACCGAGACCGAACAGAAATACGGAGACAGGGGTTTTGGAGGAAGAGAAAGATGGCTTTATTTTTCTGCCAGGGAACAGGGAAGACACAGCTGGCTAGCACCTCAAGAACTGGGCACCCCTCTTTGAGAATCAGGGAAGATTTTATATGTGGGGCTCCCATAGTCCAGGGTAGAGGATAAGGATCAAAGTAGTGAAGGTCTTGCATTCCTCCTTTCCTTTGCATTATTTCAAAACAGTCATCGCTGGCATCAGGTCGCCTGGTAATTGGGGTCCAGCAGACTGGTAATTGCGTCCGTTTGCCTCTGGTTTATTGGCCAGTGACCTTGTTTCTGAAATGAAAAACTAGGGGGTGATTTGTTATGAGGAGCGTATAGAATCTAAGTGCGTTACATAATAAGGTTAGGGAGTGAGAAGCAGGGGCTGTAACACACACAGTGAGGGGTGATGGGTGCCGAAGGTAAATTCCATAGTGTCGGAGTGAGGTTAGCTTTGTAGAGTACAAATCTAGTTACTACAAATGAATGACAAAGTGAAACAAGGAGTGATGAGCTCTTTCAGGCCAGGTTACGTTTCTTCTCTAGTCTTTTCGCTGTCCCTTTGTTCTCAAGGCAGGGAAACTTCGTTTCTGTTTTTGCTGCAACAAGACTGTGGAGGAGGAGCTGACAGTCACTGGGGCACAAGGCGAGTGGGAGCCTGGGAGGCCCCAGTGTTACCGAACCGAACGTGGGTCCGCTCGCCCGAGGGCAGCAGAGCCAGTCTACTGACACCGGGGGTGGTGGAGGAAGGTGCAGCCTAAATTGTCAAAGTGCGGATACAAGGAGGCCAGGTGGCCTGTGCTCTAAAACCCCGAGCTCCCTGAAGGATTTCAGCAAAGCAATTTTCAAGGCCAAGTGAAGGAGGGGGGGTCGCAGGGTATGTGATCAGCTGGTGCACAGTTCTCTGATTGATGGTGAGGTAACGGGCGGTTAACGTTATAAATTCTTAAGCACCAGGAGCTCCGGGGCTACCTGTTCCTGATCATCAAGTAGTTAATTTCTTCCACTTGGTGGTGGAGGAAGCATGCATCGGGCACTGTTATCCAGGTACTTCAGAGGGGAGCTACAGCAGAGGGTGTGGGGGAGGGGTCTGTCCTGGGAAGGCCCCACAGGGTCCTGCTCGGTTACACCTGGTGCCTGGGCTCAGCAACCTGGGAAGGTGGGGCTGCTCCTGGGTGTGGGGAGCTGCAGGATCCCAGTCCTCTGAAACCCTGCTAAGCCTCCAAGGTGAGATGGGTGTGCAGTGACTGGACGGAGGCGTCTGGCCTGGGAGAGGGGTCCGGGCTGGAAATGTCACTGGAATCATGGCAGGGAGGGAGAGGAAAGGCAAAGTGGGGGCAGATGGGTCACAGCAGACTAATGCAGGTGACTGCGGTCTTGTTGGAAGCAACTCAGAGCCAGAAAGGAGTGGCCGTCAGGGGCTCAGCTCCATTCTCTTGTTCCTTTGTAAAACCACTGTGTCAGAGTTTGAGACGCCGACAGGAGACGTCTGGGTCCAGTGCTGCCATGGCTTCATCAAAGGGCCCAGGGGGAACACAGAACCACTGCAGGCCCCGCCCATGTCCTCACTGGGAATGAGTCCCATCGGGGCTCCTGGGCTCACAGACTTCAGGGCACCTCTGTCCTCAGGACTGGTCTTCCTCCTTCCTCTCACCTGCTGGTCAGAGGCCCAGGAACCCCCAACCTGGCTCCACCCCCAGGGCCTGGATTCAGAGCCCCAGGAACCCCCAACCTGGCTCCACCCAGGGCCTAGATTCTGGGACAGCTTAGGGGTAAGCCAGACCCTCACGCTCCTTTATCTGCTTAGGGGTGAGAATGTCTTAAACGCTGCAGTTGACTGATTACGGAGTGCTGAGTGTTTCCAGCAGGTGTGGATGGAAAGATGGGGTGCGAAATTCCTATGTCTGCAGGGTCTTCCCGGCGTGAAGATCTGTGTGTTCCCCCCGGCCAGTCGGCATCCTCCCAGGAAGCCCAGATCCAGGATTACGAGGGCAGAGGCTCTCGCCTGGTGTACCTGTAACTTCGCACTCCCACAGCAAGGATCCTGGCTCCCACCATCTGCCATTTATCTATTCATTGCTCCTTTCCACATTACATGTGCAGAGGTTTCAGAATTGTTAGCTACTACACCCTGGAAAGAACTTCATAAAACAAAGCCCACTGTATATATACGGGCCATTTTGCCTTTAGCCTACAGATTCCATTCATTTCCAAAGGTAACTTAAGTCAGCAGCTTTTACCCCATCCCCTACAGTGAGTTGTTTCCATATATTTCTAATACAGTTAGATTCTGTCACATGACGTATTCCATCGTGCAACATCCTACACCCTAAATAACTAAATTTGAGTAGATTATGATTGGCCCCTTGGGCTACACACATCTATGGGCTTAGACAAATGCATAGTGACAGGTATCCATCCTAGAGTATCACATGGACTACTTCAAACCCCCCACCCCATGATCTGCTTATCATCTATGTAGCTTTGCCTTTCCCGGGATATCATCAATGGGGTCACACTGTGTGCAGCCTGCTCAGGCTGGATTTTTCACTTAGCAGTACACGCTGAAGGTTTATCCATGTCTTTCCATAGGTGGATGGTGCATTCCTTTCTGCTGAGTAGTATTCCACTGCATGTGTATGGGAGGAAAAACAATTTTCCCTCTAGTTTTCTAGGTTCTTGGTTGAGGCCCCCCCCCCGCCCCTGTAATAAAAGACAGATTACCAGGAGAAACGCAGAAGTTTAATAACATGTATACCTTCTGAATAGAGGAGGGATACCACGGAAAACTGAGTCACTCCCTGAAGTGACCAAAACCATCCCCTTCAATACCGTCTTCAGCTGAAAACAGAAAAGATGCTGGGGAAGGGGGGAAGGCCAGTTATGGAAGGTTATCATGCAAAGCACAGTAAACAAGGGTATGGCTGTGTGCACATTTAAGTCAGGACTTCCCCATTGAAAAGAGTTACTTAAGATTTAATTATCCTTCTATTTTTGGTGCAAAGAGGGACATACCCTTATAAATGGAGATTTCTCTATTGTAAATGCCCTTCATAAAACGGCAATCTCAGTTTTCTGAGATTTTTTTAAAAATAAATTTATTATTTTATTTTTGGCTTCATTGGGTCTTCGTTGCTGCGTGCAGTCTTTTCTCTGGGTGTTGGCGAGCAGGGGCTCCTCATTGTGGTGGCTTTTCTTGTCACGGAGCACAGGCTCTAGGCATGCAGGCTTCAGTAGTTGTGGCACACGGGCTCAGTAGTTGTGGCTCGCGGGCTCTAGAGCACAGGCTCAGTAGTTGTGGCGCACAGGCTTAGTTGCTCTGCGGCATGTGGGATCTTCCCGGACCGGGCCTCGAACCTGTGTCCCCTGAATCGGCAGGTGGACTCTTACCCACTGAGCCACCAGGGAAGCCCTATTTTTTTTTAAAGCAGACCAATAACCCTTATGCCAGAGAGACATATTTTGAGGTGGCATATTCTACTCGCCTTGACATGGATGTATCCCAATTTGCTTATGCATTCATCTTTTGAAGGATATCCTGATTTCAAGTTTTTAGCCATTATGGAAGTGCTGCTGTGCATAATTGCATCCTTGTTTGCATTTGGACATAGATTTTCAAAGCAGTTGCCTAAATACTGGAAGTATGATTGTTGGATCCCAACGTGAGACTTGTTTAGCTTTGGAAACAACTGCCAAATTGTCTTACAAAGTGGCTGCACACGCATCCTCCCAGCTATGAGGGAGAGTTCCTTTTATTCCTCACCCTCTAGCAATTGGTATTGTCATATGTTTGGAGCTTAGCAGTCCCAATTGGTGTGCTATGGTGTCTCATGATTTTAATTTGTAGTTCCCTAATGGTATATGATGTTGAGCTATTTTCTGTATGACTTTTACTATCTGTATCTTTTATGGCAGGATGTGTGTTCAGATCATGCTGTTCCTGTTCATGCTGGGAGGAACCCTGTCTCCTCGGGACCTGCTGGGGCTTTGGCTTCTGGAACACGCAGGGCTGAGTCCACGCTGATGGCCGGACTTCGGTACAACCCGGGGTCAAGTCCACACTAACAGAAACCGGGTCTCCTCAGGACCCGCTGGGGCTTCAGCTCTGGGACACTGGGGGGTCCAGTTCAGGCTGACATGAGCCTGATCTCCTCAGGACCTGCTAGGAGGTGATGCCGCTGAGGGAGAAGGTGAGGAAAAGTGGGGAGAAGGTTCCTGTGTGTGGCTGACCGCTGTGGGTGTCTGTCTCCAGAGGACCCAGGAGAGGAAGGGCTTGATGTGGAAAACTGGGTTTTTGGCCCATTTTGTGTGGGGTGTAGACAGTTGAATGTTGTTCTTTGGCGTGTGGTGTCTGGTTTTCCCAGCACCGTTTATTGAGGGGCCTGTCCTTTCCCTGGTGTATGTTCTTGGCTCCTTTCTTGTGAATTAACTGATCGCATTGATTCCTGGGCTCTCTGCTCTATTCCTCTGGTCTGTGTGCCTGTTTTTCTGCCAATGCCACAATTTTGGGGGACTAGCTTCATAATGAAGTGTGAAGTCAGGGAGCGAGATGCCTCCACACATTCCCCTGCCTCAGGGTCGCTTTGGTTCTTCTAGGTCCTTTGTGGTTCCACACACAACCTAAGATGGTTCGTCCTGTTTCTATGGAAAATGTCATTGGACTTTTGGTAAGGATTGCGTTGAATGTGTACATTAACAGGATCTCAGCTGGAGACACTGTCAGGGCATGACTTAAGAGCAGCATCAGGGCCTTTGTTGGGTCAACATTATGGTCTCAGTGAAAGATATGATCAGAACCTGAGTTACTAAGAACATCAAGGCTTCATTTAGGGAAAGCTTCAGGGCCTGAGTTAGGCACAGCCTCAGGTCTTCACTTAAGCACACCGACAGGGCTTTCTTTGGGACAGTGTCAGGATTGTGCATAGAAATGTGTCAGGAAATTATCTCAGGATAGTGTCCGGATTTTAGTTATTGATTTCAACAGGTCCCATGCTAGGGACAGATTCCGGGCCTTAGTGAGAGCGAGTGTGAAGGACGTAGTTAGGATTAGTCAGGGCTTAGTTAGGGATACTATTAGGGTTTCATTTAGGATAAGATGCAGGACATTAGCTTGGGACAGAGTCAGGTTCCAGGCCAGGAACAGTGTCAGGAAATGACCAAGGGAAAGCGTGAAGACCTTAGTTATTGAGAGCATCAGGGCCTTATATAGGACCAGCATCAGGGCCTAAATCAGGACCACTGCCAGGGCTTCATATACAGACAGAAACAGAGCCTAACTAAACTAAAGCCATAGGGCCTAAGTGAGGCCTAACTGTAGGGCGTGAGTTAGGGACACTGTCAGGGCATGATTTAGGAGCAGCAGAAGGGCCTCTGTGGGATCAGCGTGAGGGTCTTCATTAAAGACATTATCATGGCCTCTATTAGGGAGAGCCTCAGAGCCTCATTTATGGACAGCATCAAGGCTTACTTTGGGTCAGTTTCAGGACCTTGGTAAAACCTGGGTCAGGATATTAACTCAGGATAGTATCAGGATTTTAGATATGGGTGGCAGCTGGGCCTTAGTTAGAGACAGTGTCAGGGCCTGAGTTAGGACTAGCATTATAGCCTTTGTTAGGTATAGTGTCAGGGACTGAGCTAGGAGTAGTGTCAGGGCCTTTGCTAGGGACAGTGTCAGAGCCTGAGTTAGGACGAGCCTCCAGGCCTCAGTTTGGGATGGGTTCACGGCCTCGGGACTAATTTCAGGACGTTGTTTAGGGACAGCATCAGGGATTTAGTTATTATAACAGGAGGCATTCCTACAAGCACTCTGAAAGCCAACACAAGCAAATGCAGAAGTAAACCTTGCACGCTGGTATAAAGGAATATCCCACAAAAGTTGAGTACATTTTGTTTAAGGTCAGTAAGAGTTTAAACATTATTTTTTTCAGAAAACTATATTCAGAAGATGAAAGAATTATATCCTAAAGAATCTCTTTATCTAAACTTAACATTAGCAAAAGACAAGTTTACGTTCAGGTCTAGGGCTAGTGGCAGGTAATGAATGACTTAAGTTTGGAATCAAGTCCTTAGTTACTTAGAGAATCAGGGCCTAATTTAGGGTCTGAGCCAGGGCTTCTGGTAGGGACAGTGTCAGAGCCTGATATAGGGAGAACGTGAGGGCCTGAGTGAGGCCTAGCATCAGGCCCCTAGATGCAGACACTGTCAGGGCATGACTTAGGAGCAGCATCAGGGCGTTTGTGGAGTCAGCATTCGGGTCATAGTGAAAGACATGAGCAGGGCTTGAGTGAGTCACAGAATCAAGGCCTCGGTTAAGGAAAGCTTCAGGGCCTGAGATAGGCACAGCCTCACGTCTTCAGTTAAGGACAGCGACAGGGCTCTCTTTGGGACAGTGTCAGAACCTTGGATAGAAATGTGTCAGGATATTAGCTCAGGATAGTGTCCGGATTTTAGTTATTGATTGCAGCAGGACCCATGTTAGGGACAGATTCCAGGCCTTAGTGAGAGATAGTGTCAAGACCTTAGTTACTGAGAGCATCAGGGCCTTCTTTAGAAGCAATGTTAGGGCTTCAGGTAAAAATAGCATCCCGGACTGGCTTGAGGTGAGCGACAGGGCCTGATTGAGGCCTAGCGTCATTCCTTTATGTGGGGACACTGTCGTGACCTGACACAGGAGCAGCATCAGTGCCTTTGTTGCATCAGCATTATGGTCTTCGTTAAAGACATGAGCAGGCCTTCTGTTAGGGACAGCGTCAGAGCTTACTTAGCGACATTTTCAGGACCTTTGTAAGAGATGGGTTAGTAAATTAGCTGAGGATAGTGTGAGGACTTTAGATATTGATGGCATCAGGGCCTTAGTTAGGGACAGTGTCAGGCCTTGAGTTAGGCCTAACATCCAGGCCTTAGTTAGGGACAGTGTCTCGGCATGGGGACTCAATTCAGGTCCTGACATCGGCACAGCATAAGGGCTTCAGTTAGCATAAGAGGCAGGACATTAGCTAGGGACAGGGTTAGGGTAAAGTCTAGGGATCGTGTCAGCAAATGACCTAGGGATAGCATCAAGGCCTGAGTTACTGAGAACCTGAGGGCCTTATTTAGAACCAGCATCAGGACCGGACTTAGGGCGAGCAACATGGCCTGAGTGAGACCCAGCGTCAGGCCCCCTGAGTGGTGGTGTTCCTCGGTTATCAATTATGGTGGGATGTGTCTGGAGAAATCCCCAAAAGCTGATGTCTCGTTACTTATATCTGTTTTTAAAATGGAATTTCTACTTTTCACTGGAGTACTCTTCCATTGTGTCCATGGACCACTTCTCCTTTCTGCATTCCTCTGTTGCTGGACATTTTCATTGCTTCCCAGTGTTGGCTACGGTAAACATTGCTGGATTGCAGGATTGCCAGCCCGTGTCTTTTTGATTCTCATCCTCTCAGGTGATAGACCCAGCAGTGGCTGTGCTTGATTGAACGGTCGCTCAATGTTTACCCTTTCCAGGAAACTCCATTGTGTTTTCATTAGTGGCTCTTACCAAGTCCCACTTAGAACCGAGGGTACGCATTTCTCCACCACCCCTTCAGCATTTCTTGCTTGCAGAATTTTGGCTGATGGCCATTCTGAGTGGTGGTGACCTGATAGGTTTTTGTAACATGTATTTGTGTGTCTTTAATAATTCCTAATGTTCGGCATTTTTCCATGCCTTTTTTTATTCTGTTAAACAAATACCTTTTAAGTCCCTCAAAATGTCTTGAGGGAGGTACTGGCCAAAATATTTCAAAATGTGACACATACTTCAAGAAAAGAATGTGATGAGGTAAGCGACACACACAGTTTGAAGAAAAAAAGGACATCCCTGAAAGCTCAATTTCAAGGCTTTATGAGATGCATGCAATTCCAACCACAGAGGTATCGGCTCACACCAGTCAGAAGAACCATCAGCAACAAAACTACCAACAATTAATGCTGAAGAGGTTGTGGAGAAGTGCATACCCTCTACGTTAAGTGGGACTTAACCTGGTAAGAGGCACTAATGGGAACAGAATGGAGGTGCCTTTACAAGGTAAACACTGAGTTACGATATGATCCAGCAGGCCCACTCCTGGGCCTATAACCTAAGAAGACAGAAGTGGAAAGACACAGGCAGGCAAATCTGCATGGCAGCAGTATTACAAGAGCCAAGACACAGAAGCAAGCAAATAGCCCATCAACAGATCAGTGGACAAAGAAGAACAGGGACCTGTACAGATGTAATATTAGCCAAGGAAAAAAAGGAAACAATGCCATTAGCAGCACCATAGGTGAGTCTAGAGTTAATCACGCAACTTGCAGTAAGTCACAGAGCGAAAGATACATATCCTACGATATCACTTATAGGTGTTCCCTAAAAATTGATATCACTGAAGATATTTCCACAGAGAAAGGCAATCACAGATGGCAATAAACAGATTTATGGTTCACCCATGAACAGGTGTGAGAATTGTGTACGTTAGGAAATTGGGTTTAACAGAGATATACAAACACAGGTGAAATACAAAATCACCAAAGGCCTACGTAATACCAAGAGAAGAGTACTCAACATTGTGTCATAAGCTACATGGGAAAAGGATCCAAAGAAGACTAGATACATGTTTATGTGTAAAAGAGCCACATCTTTCACACCTACAACAAGCAAAACATTGTAATCAAACTTGCTGTGAGAAAAAATAAACATTGAACTAAAAAACGAACAAGTCAGTCGTGAGACACAAACTTAAGGGGCTTTTTCCTGGCACAGTCCATTCGAATTGACAACCGAGAATACGACTTCCACGGAGGCTCTGTTGCCCGAGTAACCAGGTTTGGTAAAGGAGACCTGCTGCCGCCTTGTGGCCGTTTCTCAAAACAGCAGCGTTAAACCCAGCGGTAAGGGTCATTTGATAGTTAAAATCATTGCAGGCCTATAAATGACACCTGCCCTCAAAACCAATCCTGGGGTCGTAAATCGAGGGAAAACCTCAAAATATCTGTGCACATTTCAAAATGACAATTTCAAGAGGCATATTTTACGCACGTTTTGTCTTCTCTCTCTTTCTTTCTCTTGTGATAAATAAAAGGGCATGGAAAAATGCTCAACATCAGGAATTAATAAAGCCATGCAAATCCAGTCGACAAAAACGTTCACCCACATTCGTCAGAATGATCATCAGCCACAGAGTCTACAAAGAATAAAAGCTGAAGGTGTTTTAGAGAACTCTGTGCCCTCTGGCTGCTGCTAGGATATAACCTGGTAACAGCTAGTAGTGAGAACACAATGGAGGTGCGTTGAAAGGTAAAAATTGAGCTAACGTGTTATTGGGTAGGCCCACTGATGGGCCTATCTCCCGAGGAGACCAAAATCAAAAAGACACAGGCTGGCCATCCTGCACTGCAGCAACATGTACCATAGCCAAGACTTGGAAGAAACCCAAATGTCCATCAACAAAACAATGCACCAAGAAGAAGGGGCCCATGCACAGAATGGAAGAGTACTCCAATGAAAAATAGAAATTCAATTTTAAAAACAGATATAAGTAACAAGACATCAGCTTTTGGGGATTTCTCCAGACACATTCCACTGTAATTGATAACCGAGGAACAGCACTGGCAGGAAGGTCTGATTCACTAGTTACCAGAGTGGGAAACGCAGAAATGCTGCAACCCTCTGGCTGTTCCCTGCAGCTTGAAAACCCGTGCTAATGGTCACTTCATGTGCACAAGTACTAGAGGGCTGTCATTGAAACCTGCCCTCAAAATGTCTTGAGGGAGGTACTGGCCAAAATATTTCAAAATGTGACACATATTTCAAGAAAAGAATGTGATGAGTTAAGCTACACACACAATTTGCAGAAAAAAGGACATCATTGAAAGCACAATTTCAAGGGTTTATGAGACACATGCAAATCCAACCACAGAGGTATCGGCTCACACCAGTCAGAAGAACCATCAGCAACAAAACTACAAACAATAAATTTTGAAGGCTTTGTGGATAAGTGCATACCCTCAACGTTAAGTGGGACTTTACCTGGTAAGAGCCACTAATGAGAACAGCATGGAGGTGCCTTACAAGGTAAACATTGAGCTAAGACACCATCTAGCAGGCCTACTCCCGTTCCTATAACCTAAGAAGACAGAAGTGGAAAGACACAGGTAGGCAAATCTGCATTGCAGCAGTATTATAATAGGCAAGACATGGAAGCAACCAAAAAGTCCATCAACAGATGAGTGGACAAGGAAGATCAGGGACATGTACAGATGGAATATTAGCCAAGGAAATAAATGGAACAATGCCATTAGCAGCACCATAGGTGATTCTACAGTTAATCATGCAACTTTCAGTAAGTGACAAAGCGAAAGATATATATCCTACGATATCACTTATAGTTGTTACCTAAGAATTGACACCAGTGATGATATTTCCACAGAGAAAGGCTATCACAAATGCATTAAGCAAACTTATGGTTCACCAATTGTATGGTGTTAAGATTGTATACATTAGGATATTGTGTTTAACAGAGATATACAAACAGCGGTGAAATACATAATCACCAAAGACCTACGGAATACCAAGAGAAGCGTACTCAACATTGTGTCATAACCTACATGGAAGAAGGATTCAAAGAAAAATAGATATATGTATATGTGTAAAAGAACCATATCTTGCACACATAGAACAAGCCAAACATTGTAATCAAACATTATGTGGTAAATAATAAATACTAAAGTAAAAAAACGAACAAGAATTAGTGAGACATAAACTTAAGGGTTTTTTTTCTGGTACATTCCATTCTAATTTACCACCTAGAACCCGACTTCCATTCAGGCTCTTTTGCCCTAGTAACAATATTTGGTAAAGGAGAATTGCTGCCACCTCTTGGACATTGCTCAAAACAGCAGATTTTAACCCAGAGCTACTTGTCACTTGATATTCAAAATAATTGCAGGACTGTAAATGACACCTGCCCTCAAAACAAATCTTTGGGTCATAAATTGAGCAGAAAACTCAAAAAGACCTGCACATTTCGAAACGACAATTTCAAGAGGCATAGTGTACGCACATTTTGTCTTCTCATTTTTCTTTCTTTTTTTGTAAAAAAAAGGGCATGATAAAATGTTCAACATCAGGAATTAATAAAGCCATGCAAATCCAGTCTACAAAACGTTCACCTCACAGCCGTCAGAATGATCATCAGCAAAAAAGTCTACAAATAATAAATGCTGAAACTGTTTTAGACAACTGCGTACCCTCTAGCTGGCTCATGAGATGTAAAGTGGCAACAGCGAACTCTGAGAACAGAAAGGAGCTGTATTTCAAAGTAAAAATTGACTCACCATTCCATCCAGCAGGCTCACCACTGAGCCTCTCACCTGAGAAGACCAGAGTTGAGAAGATATAGGCCGCAAAACTGCACTGCAGGAATTTTCACAGTAGCCAAGACACGGGAGGAGCAAAATGTCCATCAACAGATGAGTGGATAAGAAGAGCTGGTCCGTGTACACAGTGGAATATTAGCCATGGAAAACAATGAAACACTGCTCTTTGAGGCACCAGAGATGATCCTAGAGATAATCACAGAACATGAGTTAAGTCGGAAAGCAAAGACATATCCTATAATATCACTTATAGGCATTATCTAACAACTGACCCATATGAACATATTTCCACAGAGAAAACACTCACAAACTTAGAAAATAAACTATACTTATCTAAAATGAAAGGTTGGGGGAATGGATAAATTAAGATTAGGGTTGCCATTTGTGTACAAGTACATGTTAAATACATATATGAAAAAGACTGACCATAAAGCAAGGGAGGTCAATGGAACAGTGTAATAATTTACATGGGAAAAGGATCTGTACATGAATATATATATATTATACAAATGAACCAGATTGTGTACACCTAGGACAAACAATATTCTAATCATTACCCTGATTAAAAAAGTTAAAGCAACTAACAAGAAGTAATGTGGCGTAAACTTATGGGGGTTTCTCCTGGCACAGTCCATTCTAATATACAACCTGGGAACAGGACTTCCATTGAGGCTCTGCTGCCCTAGTAACCAGATGTGGGAATGGAGCAATGCTGCCACCTTGTGGCCGTTTCCCACAATAGCAGTATTATACCCAGTGCTAATGGTCACTAAATATTCACACTAATTGCAGGCCTGCAAATGACACCTGCCCTAAAAAAAAAAAAAAAAAAAAAAAAAAAAAAAAGCCTGGGGTTGTAAATCGACCAAGAAATCAAAAGACGTCCACATTTGAAGAACATAGTTTCAAGAGGCATATTTAACGCACCATTTGTCCTTTCCCTCTTTTTTGTTTAAATAAAGAGGGTAAGAAAAAATTCTGAACTTCAAGAATGAATATAGCCATGTAAATCCAGTCTACAACAACTTTCACCTCACAGCCATCAGAATGATCTTCAGGAAAAAGTCTGCAAAGAATAAATGCTGAAGGGGTTTTAGTGAACTGTGTTCCCTCTACCTTCTGGAGGGATGTAAACTGATAACAGTTAGTAGTGAGAACATAATAGATGTGCGTTTAAAGGTAAAAACTGAGCTACCATATGATCGGGTAGGTCCACTGATGGGCCTATCTCCCAAGTAGACCAAAATAAAAAAGACACAGGCTGGCCATCCTGCACTGCAGCAACATGTACCAAAGCCAAGACTTGGAAGAAACCAAAATGTCCATCAACAGAAAACTGCACAATGAAGAAGTGGTCCATGTACACATGGACTATTAGCCATGGAAAAGAATGAAACAGTGCCGTTGGCACCACCATAGAAGGACCTAGAGATAAACACCCAATTTGAAGTAGGGAGGAAACCGAAAAACAGATATTTTATAATGTCACTTATAGGTGTTACCTATAATTGTTACCTAAATTGATACCCATGAAATTATTTCCAAGAGAAGGACACACATAGATTAAGAAAACAAAATTATGTTCAATCAAATGGAAAAGTGTAAGGAATGGATAAATTAGGATATGGAGGTTAACAGACATGTATTAATACATATACAATATATATCACAAAATACCTATGCAATACCAAGAGAGGTCTACTCAGCACCCTGTAATAACCTACATGGGAAAGGATCCAAAGATGAATGGTTAGATACATAGATATAATGAATGAGATTCTGTACACCTAAAACAAACAACATTTTTATCAAATATGCTCTGATAATAAATAAAAATTAAATTTAAAAAACACACAAGAAGTAAGGAGATATAAGCTCTTGGGGGTTTGCCCTGCTACATTCCACTCTATCTTGCAGCCTACTAACACGATTTCCAGGAAAGCTCTGTTGCCCCAAAACGCAGAGCTGGAAATGGAGAAATGCTGCCGCCTTGTTGCCATTTCCCGGCAAAGCAGCTTTAAACCCACAGCTAACGGTCACTTAACATTCACAAAGGGCTTCCCTGGTGGTGCAATGGTTGAGAGTCTGCCTGCCGGTGCAGGGGACAAGGGTTCGTGCCCTGGTCTGGGAAGACCCCACATGCCACAAAGCGGCTTTGCCCATGATCCATGGCCACTGAGCCTGTGCATCCGGCGCCTGTGCTCCACAACGGGAGAGGCCACAACAGTGAGAGGCTCGTGTATCGCAAAAAAGAAAAAACAAAACAGAAAACATTCACAAGGTCTCAGGGCTGTAAAGCACACCAGCCCTCAAAAAATGTCCTGAGTTAGGGAATGGCCAAAAAAATTCAGAACAGGCAAATTTTTCAAAAAGATAGTATGAAGAGGTAAGTTTTAGACATTCTTTTTTTTAAAAAAGGGGAAATGGATAAAAGCTCAACATCAGGAATTATTAGACTCATGCAAATCTAATCATCGAAAAGGTTTCAACTCACATCAGTCGAATGACCATCGGCAAAATGTCTACAAACAATAAATTCTGAAGGTGTTTTAGAGAACTGTGTACTCTCTAGCTGCTGGTGAGATGTAAAATGGTAAGAGCCAGTAATGAGAACAGAAAGGAGCTGCATTTAAAAGTAAAAATCGAGATGCCATTCGATCCAGCACTCCCACCTCTGGGCCTATCACCTAAGAGCCAAATCGAGAAGACACAGACTGACAAAGTTGTACTGCAGCAATATTCATAATAGCCAAGACATGGAATAGCCAAAATGTCAATCAACAGATGAATGGACAAAGAAGAAGTGTTACATGTACCTAATGGAACATTAGTTTTCGAAAAAAATGAACAACGCCGTTTTCATGACTACATGCGAGTGTAGAAATAATCATATTATGTTAAGTAAGTCAAAAGTTTATGATATACATCCTGTGATATAATTTATAGATGTTTTCTTAAGTTTCCTACCAATGAACATATTTCCAAAGGAAAAGACACTCAGGGACGTATAAAACAAACTAATGAGAAAGTAGGCATAGAGGGAACTTTCCTCAACATAATAAAGGCCATATATGACAAACCCACAGCCAGCATTGTTCTCAATGGTGAAAAACTGAAACCATTTCCACTAAGATCAGGAACAAGACAAGGTTGCCCACTCTCAACACTCTTATTCAACCTAGTTTTGGAAGTTCTAGCCACAGCAATCAGAGAAAATAAAGAAATAAAAGGAATCCAAATAGGAAAAGAAGTAAAGCTGTCACTGTTTGCAGATGACATGATACTATACATAGAGAATACTAAGGATGCTACCAGAAAACTACTAGAACTAATCAATGGATTTGGTAAAGTAGCAGGATACAAAATTAATGCACAGAAATCTCTGGCATTCTTATACACTAATGATGAAGAGATTAGTGGTAGGACGGGAATAAAACACAGACCTACTAGAGCATGGACTTGAGGATATGGGGAGGGGGAAGGGTAAGCGGTGACCACGTGAGAGAGTGGCAGGGACATATACACACTACCAAATGTAAATTAGATAGCTAGTGGGAAGCTGCCGCATAGCACAGGGAGATCAGCTCTGTGCTTTGTGACCACCTAGAGGGGTGGGATAGGGAGGGTGGGAGGGAGGGTGATGCAAGAGGGAAGAGATATGGGAACATATGTATATGTATAACTGATTCACTTTGTTGTAAAGGAGAAACTAACACACTATTGTAAAACAGTTATACTCAAATAAAGATGTTAAAAAAAACAAACAAACTAATGGTAACCAAAATGAAAGGTGGGAGGATGGATAAATTAGGATTATGGCTTTAGCATACATACACTAATGCATGTTATATGTATATAAACATGTAACATATAAAATATATAAATTATATAATCACTAATACATATAAATTATATAATAACCAAAACACCTACCAAGTACCAAGGGAGGTCTACTCAACATTCTGTAATAACCTACATGGTAATAGGATACAAAGATGAACATGTATGAAAAATTGATCAGTATCGGTACATCCAGAGAATTACAATACTTTAATAAAATTTACTCCAATAAAAAACATAAAATAAATTTAATAAACAAACTTAAGTAGGAGACATAAGCTTTTGGGAGTTTGTCCTGGAACATTCCAGTACAATTTGCAACCTAGGAACACAACTTCCAGGAAGCCTCTCCTGCCCTTGTAACCAAAGCTGGGAATGTAGAAATCTGCTGCCTTGTGGCCAATTCCCGCAACAGCAACTTTAATCCCAGTGCTATTAGTCACTTAATATTCACAAGGACTGCAGAGCTTTAAATGACACCTGGCCTCAAAAAATATATCCTGTGATCAGGAATGGACATTAATATGCAAAACAGTAGAAAATCTGGAGAAGACAATTTCAAGAGGTAAATTTCCTCACAGTGTTTTTTTTAAAGGACATGAAAAAATGTTCAACATCAAGAATTATTAGGGACATGCAAATTTAAACTACAAAAAAGTATCACCTCACAATAGTCTGAATGGCCATCAGAAAAAAATGTCTGCAAACAATAAATGCTGAATGGGTTTCCAAGAATGGATACCCTCCTATGCTGTTGCTGGGATGTAAACTGGTAACAGCCACTAATCAGAACAGAATGAAGGTGCCTTTAAAAGGTAATAATTGAGCTACTATGTGATCCTGCCAAACCACTAATGGACCTGTATCCCGAGAACACCACAATTCAGAAAGACACAGGTACCCAAAAGTACTCTTCAACGATACTTACAATAGCCAGACATGGATGCAAGCAAAATGTCCATGTACAGATGAATGGAGAAAGAAGAAGTGGTACATGTACACAATCGAATATTAGCCATGGAAAAGATGAAACAATGCCTTCTGTAGCACCACTGATGAACTAGGGGTAATCGTACTATGTAAAGTAAGTCACAAAAAGAAAGACAAATATCCGATGATATCATTTACTGGTGTTATCTAAAAGTTGATACCCATGAACATATTTCCACTGCAAAAGACCCATACAGACTTTGAAAGGTGAAAGGAATGGAAAAATTAGGATGATGTGGTTAACATGCATTTAATAGTTCATATAAAATATATAATCCAGAAGGACCTACTAGATGCCAAGGGAGGTCTACTCAACTCTCTCTAATGACCAACATGGGAATGAATCTAAACCTGATTAGATATAGGTATACCTATGTATGAACCAGATTCTGTACACCTAGAACAAACACAACATTGTAATCAAATTTACTCTGATAAATAAAAATTAAATTAAACAAGAAGTAATGTGACACAAGATTTTGGGTATTTGTCTTGGCACTTTACACTCTAATTTACAACCTAGGAAGAGGAGTTCCACTAAGCCTCTGTTTTCCCTAGCAATCAAGTTGAGTATGAATAAATTCCGATGCCTTGTTGCCCTTTCCTGCAACTGCAACTTTAAAAACAATGCCTATGGGTACTTAATATTCACAAGGACTGTTGGGCTGTAGATGACACCCACAGTCAGGAAACGTCCAGGGGTAGGTAAGCAAAATAAATTCCAAAGGAACAGACTTTCAAGATCCTATTTCAATAGGTAAATTTTACACTGTTTAAAAGAAAAGCACTTGAAAAGATGCTCTAGGTCCTGTATTATTAGCGTCATGGAAATCAAAACTACAATGAGGGATCACTTCCCATGAGTAAGAATAGCCATCATCGAAAAGTCTACAAACAATAAATGCTTGAGAGGTTGTACAAAAAGGGAACCCTCCTATGCTGATGTTGGGATCTAACGTGGTAACAGCCACTATAAATAACAGTATGGAGGTGACTTTACAAGGTAAAATTAGAGGTACCATATGATCTAGCAGTCCCACTCCCAGGCATATAACAGGAGAAAACCATAATTGGAAAACACACATGCCCCCATATGTGTACCGCAGCACAATTTACAATGTGTAAGACATGGAAGCAACCAAAATATCCCTCAGCAGATGGATGAGGAAGTGGTACATGTTCACAGTGAAATATTCCTCAGAAATGAAAAAGGACGCAGGAATGCCATTTGCAGCATCATGGACAGAATTAGAGATAATCATACTAAGTGAAGTAAGTCCGAAAGAGAAAGTCAAATATCATATGATACTACTTATAGCTGAAATTTAAAAATTGATACCAATGAACTAATTTACAAGAGAGAAACAGGGACTTTCCAGGTGGTCCAATGGTTAAGAATCTGAGCTTCCAATTCAGGGGGCATGGGTTCTATCCCTGGTGTTGGGAGAACTAATATCACACATGCCTCGCAGTACAGCCAAAAAAAATAAAATAAGAGAGAGAGAAACAGACTCACAGACTTAGAAAACAAACTTATGGTTACCCAGTGAGAAAGGTGCGTGGAAGGTATAAATCAGGAGGCTGGAAAATATTTACACACTAATACATATAACATAGGTGATCAACAAGGGCCTACTGTATAACAAAGGGAAGTCTACTCCACACTCTCTAATAGCCCATATGGGAAAAGAATCTGAAGATGAATAGACATATGAATATACATAACTGAACTAGATTCTCTACGCCTACCACAAACAGAATGTTTTAAATCAACTTTACTCCAATAAAAAAGAAGAATTAAATTAAAACAAAACCAAGAAGTAACAAAACGGAAGGTTTTGGATGTTTGTTCTGTCACAGCCCACACTCATTTACAATCCAGGAGCCCGTCTCCCACAGTGGGTCTGGTTACCCAGGTAACCAGAGAGGGGCATGAAGGAAATCCTACTGCATGTGCCCACTCCGACAACAGCAACTTTAAAACATGTGTTTACAGGCACTTAATATTCACGAGGATTGCCAGGGTATAAATGACACCTGCCCTTAACAAATGTCCTGTGGTAGTTATCGAGCAGAAATTCAAAATAGTCAGACTTTCAAAAAGCCAATGTCAACTGTAACTTTTACTCACAGTGTTTTAAAAAAAACACATGCAAAAATGCTCAATATCTCGAATTATTAGACATATGCAAATCAAAACTACAACAAGGTATCACCTCGCACAGTCAGAATGGCCATCATCAAAAAGTTTACATACCATAAATGCTAGAGGGGACATGGAGAAAAGGGAACCCTCCTATGCTGTTGGTGAGATGTAAGCTGGTAACAGCCAGTATAAAGCACAGTATGGAGATGCCTTTAAAAAGTAAAAATAGAGCTACCATATCATCCAGCAGTCCTACTTCTGGGCGTACATCTGCAGAAAGCCAGAATTCAAAAAGACAAATGCACCCAAACCCAAACATGCACTGCAGCGCTATTTACAATAGCCAAGACATGGAGGCAACCAAAATGTCCATCAACAGATGAATGGATAATGAAGAAGTGGTACATGTACACAATCAAATATTACTCAGAAGTGAAAAAGCATGATCATCTCTAGGTCCATTCCTGTTGCTGCAAATGGCATTATTTCATTCTAAGTGAAGTAAGTCAGATAGAAAAAGACAAATATCATATGATATCACTTATAGTGGAGTCTAAAAAATGATAGAATTGAACAAATTTATAAAACAGAAACAAACCAATAGATTTCAGATATAATTCAGGCAGAAAAATTTATAAATCTGTTACCAATCACTAAATGTCAACCTGAAAAATTTAAGCAATAAATAACATTGTAAAGTATTAATTCTCCCCCAAAATAACCTATACCAGGCATTAGCAAACTAAACCTAGACATCACATCCAGCCTATCACCTTCTTTTGTAAATTAAATGGAATGAATGACCCACAAGAAAACCCATAATGAGACGTCACGTCACACCTCTCAATATGGCTATTATTCCAAAGTCTACAAATATGAAATGTTGTTCATGACATGGAGAAGGGATTCCTAGTACACTGTTGGTGAGATTGTAAATTAGTACATCCACTATGAAAAGAATATGGAGGTCCTGAGAAAAGCTAAAAGTTGAGCTATCATATTAGCCAACAATTCACTGCTTGGTATATGTCCAAAGAAAATGAAGACACCAATTTGACAAGTTACATGCATCCCAACGTTCATAGCATTATTTGCAATTGCCAACATACAGAAGCAAACTAAATGTCCATCAACAGATGAGTGGATAAAGAAGATGTGGTATGTATACACAATAGCCTATTACTCAGCCATTAAAAAGGATCAAATTCTGCCACTTGCAACAACATGGATAGGCCAAGAATATTTATACCTCCTTAAATAAGTTAGAGAAAAACAAATACTCTATGTTCTCACTTCTCTATAGAATCTAAAAATGCAAGAAAGGAATGTATATAACAAAACAGAAATAGACTCACAGAGAACAAATTAGTGGTTACTGGTGGGGCGAGTGAAGGGGAGAGGGAAAGACAGTAGTTGGTTTCTCTAAATCCAATAGCCCTATGGGTGAAATAAACAAACAATGATATATAGTACAACACAGGGAAATATAGCCATCATTTTGTAATCACTTTAGTGGAGCATGATCTATAAAAATAGTCAATCCATATATTGTACCCCTGAGACTAATGTAATATTGTAAATCAACTACACTTCAATTTAAATAATCCACAGGGTGGCTGAATGGATTTTAAAAAGTTCAACTATACTGTGTACAGAACATTCATGTTAACTTCAAGAAAGTTCAAGTATACTGTGTACAAGACATTCATGTTAACTTCTAATCCATATATAGCATAACACTGAATGATTGGGAAAAAATTATTCCATGAAAATGATACTTGCCAGACTAGTCTATTATCAGGCAAAAAAGACTTGAAGTCAAACCTCTCAAAGGAAAGAAGATTATCATATAATGATAAATGGATTAATTCATCAAGAAATCATGACACTTATAAATATG
This sequence comes from Kogia breviceps, assembly GCF_026419965.1. Taxonomy (NCBI): domain Eukaryota; kingdom Metazoa; phylum Chordata; class Mammalia; order Artiodactyla; family Physeteridae; genus Kogia; species Kogia breviceps. Next base: position 118,754,426 of record NC_081317.1, on the reverse strand, counting down.
TATGTATCCAGCTTTGGAGCCTCTCAACATATAAAGAATATATTAACCCACGTGAAGGGGAAAATGTGCAGAAATAAAATAATGGTAAGAAACATCGATACCCAACTTTCAACACTGTATAGATCATCCGGACAGAATATCAATCAGGAAACACTGAACGTGAACACACACTTGATATCAAATGAACCTAACATACATCTACAGTATATTCCACTCAACAGCAGCAAACTTTCCATTCTTCTTAAGCACACATAGAACATTGCCTAGGGTAGATCCTATGTTAAGCCACAGAACAAGTCTTCAAAACTCCAAGAATATTGAAATCATATCAAGGATCATTTACAAACACAAAGATAAGAAACTGAAATTCAATATTAAAAAGAATAACTGAAAATTCAAGAACACTTAGAAATTGAACAATAAGCTTCTGGATGCTTCCCTGGTGGCACAGTGGTTGAGAATCCACCTGTTAATGCAGGGAACATGGGTTCGAGCCCTGGTCTGGGAAAATCCCACATGCCACGGAACAACTACTGAGCCTGTGCTCTAGAGCCCATAAGCCAGAACTACTGAGCCCATGTGCCACAACTATGGAAGCCCACATGCCTACAGCTCATGCTCCACAATGAGAGAAGCCACTGCAATGAGAAACCCGTGCACTGCAACAAAGAGTAGACCCCGCTCTCCACAACTAGAGAAAGCCCATGCACAGAAATGAACACCGAACACAGCCAAAAATAAATAAATAAAATGAATAAATTTATATTAAAAAACAAGCTCCTGGATAGTCAATGCATACAGGAATAAATCAAAAGGGAAATTTAAAAGAAATCTTAAAGCAAACAAAATTGGAAACACAAAGTACCTAAATTTATGGAATATAGGAAGAAGACTGCAATTCAAAGAGTTATGTTTACAGTAATAAATACATATATTTTCAAAGAATTCTTGAGAGGGGATCAAGATGATAGAGTAGGAAGATACTGAGCTCTCCTCCTGCCACAGAGACACCCAAATTACAACAACTTACACGGAAATTATCTCTGAAGACTAGCAGGGAACATTTTCCACAACTAAAGATATAAGAAGGGGAAACCACAAGGCAGGTAGGAGGACTGGAAACTCCGTCTAATTGGAACCCACACATGGAGCACAGGGACCCACAGCCGGAAGGTATCACAATTGCATAGGTCCTCCACATGGACGGCAGGGTCTGAGCCTGGCATCAGGCTGCTCAGCCCAGGGTTCCTGCCCTGGAAGAAAAGAACACAACAGGTCTGGCTTTGAAAACCTGCAGGGCTTAATTTCAGGAAAGCTGGAGAGTAAAGAAAACTGAGAATTTCCTCTCATAAGGCACACACAAATCTCACACGTTCTCAGTCCCTGTGCAGAGTCAGTAGTGTGAAAGACACCTGTGTCAGACCCACTTGCTAATCTTGGAGAGCTTCTTGGAAAGGCAAGAGGCAGCTGGGACTCCCGCTAGGAACTGAGACATTGGCAAGCAACATTTTAGAGTCTTCCCTGGAACTGATTAGAATCAGGGGCCTGCCCCATTTACCACCATGCCCATAGCACTCTTGCACCAGAAGGCCTCATAACCGGACACACTGGGGACCTAGTCTGTCCGCCTGTGCACCTGGAGCACCACACAGCCACCCATAATGGAGGGCCACCTTGGCTATCAGCACACACACAGCAATCACATACTGCAGGGACTCACAGCCATTTAGGCCAGGGTCCAACACCGCCTACCAGCTTGTCTACAGCTGTTGTCCCTGCCGTAAGAGAAAGGTGTGTGCAGCTCACACAGGGGACACGCCTGGAGCACGTGGCTCTGCTGGCCAGAGGACAATGTGCTGCTGGGCCCTATCAGTCATCTCCTATATGAGGCCACTTCTCCCAGACCCGGGAATGTCACAACCTGAACCTAATGAATAGGAATGCACAGAGAATTAGGAAACATAAGGCAATAGAGGAATATGTTACAAATGAAATAACAAGACATGACATCAGAAAAAGAACTGAATAAAACAGGGATAAGCATTCTACCTGATAAAAAAAAGTGTTCACAGTAATGATTATAAAGATGCTCACCCAAGTTAGGAGAAGAATAAATAGACATAGTGAGAATTTCAACAGAGTAATATGTCATATGTCAAAAAGAACCAAAGAGTGAACAATACAATAGAAAAGATTAAACACACACACACACACACACACGAGAGAAGCCACATTATATTGATACCGAAGAATAAGTCAGTGAAATGGAAAACAGAGTAGTGAAAATCACCCAAACTGAATAGCACAAAGAAAAAAACAATTAAGACTCTAGGTAAAGAGACCTCTGAGTCAGCATCAAGAATAACATGAGCATTGCAGGGGGCCCAGAATGAGAAGGGAGAAACGGGTAGAGAACTTATTAGACAATATAATAACTGATACCTTTCCTAACCTGGGGAAGGAAACACACTTCCAGGTCCAGGAATCACAGAGCCCCAAACAAGATGAAGACGAACAGGTCCACACCAAGACATATTATAAAGCGCCAAAAATTGTAAAATTTAAAGAGGGATCACAGAAGCAATGAAATAAAAGGGTCTAGTTATGTTCAAGGTATTCCCATCAGACTGTCAGAAGACTTCTCAGCAGAATTTGCAGACTAGGAAGGAATGATAGGGTATATTCAATGGGCTAAAAAGAAAAAGTCTACAACAGGAATATTCTACCAGCAAGATTATGATTCAGAATGCAAGGAGAGGGCTTCCCTGATGGCACAATGGTTGAAAATCTGCCTGCCAATGCAGGGGACATGGGTTCAATCCCTGATCTAGGAAGATCCCACATGCCACAGAGCAACTAAGCCTGTGTGCTACAACTACTGAGCCTGTGCTCTAGAGCCCATGAACCACAACTACTGAGCCCAGGAGCCACAACTACTGAAGTCTGAGCACCTAGAGTCCATGTTCCACAACAAGAAGAGCCACCACAATGAGAAGCCTGTGCACCACAACGAAGAGTAGCCTCCACTTGCCACAACTAGAGAAAAGCCCATGCACTGCAATGAACACCTAACGCAGCCAAAAATAAATAAATAAATAAATAAATTTATGGAAAAAAAAGGAATTGAAGGAGAGACCAAGAGTTTCCCAGACTAGCAAAACCTAAAAGAGTTCATCACTAATAAACCAGCCTTATACGCAATGTTGAAGAAATTCACTTAAGCTTAAAAGAAGTCTCACTAATTATTGACAGTAACAAGAAAACAAACATAAGTAAAAATCTCACTGCAAAAGTATACATAGAGTAAGGGTAGTAGATCAAACATTTATTAAGCTTCTGTAAAGAATATAAGACAATAGTAGTATATTTTTTAAAAAAGAGAGGGCTCAAATAAATTAGAAATGAAAGCAATGATGTTACAACAGAACCACAGAAATACAAAGTATCCTAAGATACACACAGGGTAACTCAGGGCTCAGACTGGATACAGCCCACTCTCCATTCCTCTGTACATGAGTTACAGGAGCCTCAGGAACTGAGGAGGGGGTCTCTGAGGGGAGGCACAAGATAGAAGATGTTAGGCATCAAAATGACTGTATTTATGTTAAACATGCCTGAACTACATTCACATGAGATGGTTTTGTCCTGTATGTACATCGGCACCTTTAGTCTACACTGCAGATCATTGGCTTCACCACCTCCACTGACACCATTAGCTTCACCTGCTGTGGACCGTCTCCTATAGGATTTCCATAACCACAAAGCATTGAAGCTTCACAGGACCCAGAGTCTGTGAGACTCCACTCAGAGTCTCAACTGCACTCAGCGCTGTAGAGTCACAACAGAGACTTCACTCTTGGAGGGCACACAACAGTGCTGTGCATATCAGGACCCAAGGGAAGGAGCAGTGATGCCATAAGAGACTGAGCAGACCTACCTGCTAGTTTTAGAGGGTCTCCTGCTCAGGCAGGGGGTGGATGTGGCTCACTGTGGGGACAAGGACACTGGGAGCAGAAGTTCTGGGAAGTCCTCCTTGGCATGAGCCCTCCTAGAGTCCGCCATTAGGCCCACCAAAGAACCAGGTAGGCTCTAGTGCTGGGTCGCCTCAGGCCTAACAACCAAGAGAGAGGGAACTCAGCCCCATGCATCAGCAGACAAGTGGATTAAAGTTTTATTGTGCTCTGCCCACCAAAGCAACACCCAGCTCTACCCACCACCAGTCCCTCACATCAGGAATGTTGCACAAGCCTCTAAGATAGGCTCGTCCACCAGAGGGTAGACAGCAGAAGCAAGAAGAACTACAATTGTGCAGCCTGTGGAAGGAAAACCACATTCACAGAAAGACAGACAAAATGAAAAGGCAGAGGACTTTGTACCAGATGAAGTAACAAGATAAAACCCCAGAGAAACAACTAAATGAGGTGGAGACAGGCAACCTTCCAGAAAAAGAATTCAGAATAATGATAGTGAAGATGATCCAAGACCTGGAAAAAGAATGGAGGCAGAGATCGAGAAGATGCAAGAAATGCTTAACAAAGACATAGAAGAATTAAAGAACAAACAGAGATGAACATTACAATAACTGATATGAAAAATACACTAGAAGGAATTAATAGCAGAATAACTGAGGCAGAAGAACTGGTAAGTGACCTGGAAGACAGAATGGTGTAATTCACTGCTGCAGAGCAGACTAAAGAAAAAAGAATGAAAAGAAATGAAGACAGCCTAAGAGACCTCTGGGATAACACTAAATTCAACAACATTCGCATTATAGGGGTCCCAGAAGGAGAAGAGAGAGAGAAAGGACCCAAGAAAATATTTGAAGAGATTATAGTCAAAAACTTCCCTAGCATAGGAAAGGAAATAGACACCCAAGTCCAGGAAGCACAGAGAGTCCCAGGCAGGATAAACCCAAGGAGAAAAATGCTGAGACACATAGACAAGCAAAAGCTAAGAGAGATCAGCACCACCAAACCAGGTCTACAACAAATGCTAAAGGAACTTCTCTATGTGGGAAACACAAGAGAAGAAAAGGATCTACAAAAACAAATCCATAACAATTAAGAAAATAGTAATAGGAACATACATATCAATATTTACCTTAAATGTGAATGGATTAAATGCTCCAACCAAAAGACACAGGCTTGCTGAATGGATACAAAAACAAGATCCATATATATGCTGTCTATAAGAGACCCATTTCAGACCTAGGGACACATACAGACTGAAAGTGAAGGGATGGAAAAGGATATTCCATGCAAATGAAAATAAAAAGAAAGCAGGAGTAACAATACTCATATCAGATAAAATAGACTTTAAAATAAAGAATGTTACAAGAGACAAGGAAATACATTACATAATGATCAAGGGATCAATCCAAGAAGAAGATATAACAATTATAAATATATATGTAGCCAACATAGGAGCACCTCAATACATAAGGTAACTGCTAACAGCTGTAAAAGAGGAAATTGACAGTAACACAATAATAGCAGGGGACTTTAACAATTTACTTACACCAATGGAGATCCTCCAGACAGAAAATTAATAAGGAAACACAAGCTTTAAATGACACAATAGACCAAATAAGATTTTATTGATATTTATAGGACATTCCATCCAAAAACAGCAGATTACATGTTCTTCTCAACTGCACACAGAACATTCTCCAGGATAGATCACATCTTGGATCACAAATAAAGCCTCAGTAAATATAAGACAACTGAAATCATATCAAGCATCTGTTCCAACCACAAGGCTATGAGATTAGAAATTAATTACAGGGAAAAAACGTAAAAAACACAAACACATGGAGGCTAAACAATATGTTTCTATATAACCAAGAGATCACTGAAGAAATACAAGAGGAAATCAAAAACTAACTGGAGACAAATGACAACAAAAACATGATGATCCAAAACCTATGGGATGCTGTAAAAGCAGTTCTAAGAGGGAAGATTATAACAATATAAGCCTACCTCAAGAAACAAGAAAAATCTCAAATAAACAATCTAACCTTACACCTAAAGGAACTAGAGAAAGAAGAACAAAACCCAAAGTTAGCAGAAGGAAAGAAATCATAAAGATCAAAGCAGAAATAAATGAAATAGAAACAAAGAAAACAACAGCAAAGATCAATAAAACTAAAAGCTGGTTCTTTGAGAAGATAAACAAAAAAGATAAAACTTTAGCCAGAATCAAGAAAAAGAGGGAGAGGACTCAAATCAATGAAATTAGAAATGAGAAAGGAGAAGTTGCAACAGACACCACAGAAATACACAGCATCCCAAGAGACTACTACAAGCAACTCTATGCCAATAAAATGGACAACCTGGAAGAAATGGACAAATTCTTAGAAATGCACAACGTTTCAAGACTGAACCAGGAAGAAATAGAAAATAAGAACAGACAAATCACAAGTAATGAAATTGAAACTGTGATTAAAAATCTTCCAGAAAACAAAAGTCCAGAACCAGATGGCATCAAAGGTGAATTCTATCAAACATTTAGACAAGGGCTAACACCCAACCTTCTCAAATTCTTCAGAAATTTGCAGGGGAAGGAACACTCCCAAATTCTTTCTATGAGGGCACCATCACCCTGATACCAAAACCAGACAAAGATACTACAAAAAAGAAAATTATAGTCCAATATCACTGATGAATATAGATGTAAAAATCCTCAACAAAATACTAGCAAACAATTGAACAACACATTAAAAGGATCATACAGCATGTTCAGGTGGGGTTTATCCCAAGGATGCAAGGATTTTTCAATATACACAAATCAATCAATGTGACACACCATATTAACCAATTGTAGAATAAAAATATGATCACCTCAAGAGATGCAGGAAAAGCTTTTGACAAAATCCAACACGCATTTATGATTAAAAGTCTCCAGAAAGTGGGCAGAGAGGGAATCCACCTCAACATATTAAAGGCCATATTTGACAAACTCACAGCAAACATCATTCTCAATGGTGAAAAACTAAAAGCATTTCCTCTAAGATCAGGAAAAAGGATGTCCACTCTCACCACTATTGTTCAGCATAGTTTTGGAAGTCCTAGACACAGCAATCAGAGAAGAAAAAGAAATAAAAGGAATACAAATTGGAAAAGAAGAAGTAAAATTGTCACTGTTTGCAAATGGCATGATACTATACACAGTGAATCCTAAAGAAGCCACCAGAAAACTACTAGAGCTAATCAATGAATTTGATACAGTTGCAGGATACAAAATTAATGCACAGAAATCACTTGCATTCCTATACACTAACAATGAAAGATCAGAAAGAGAAATTAAGGAAACAATCCCATTCACCATTGCAACAAAAAGAATAAAATATGTAGGAATGAACCTACCTAAGGAGGTAAAAGACCTGTACTCAGAAAACTATAAGACACTGCTGAAAGAAATCAAAGATGATATAAACAGATGGAGGTATAAACCATGTTCTTGGTTTAGAAGAATCAGTATTGTGAAAATGACTATACTACCCAAAGCAATCTACAGATTCAATGAAATCCCTATCAAATTACCAGTGGCATTTTCTACAGAACTAGAACAAAAAAATCTTAAAATTTGTATGGAGATGCAAAAGACCCCGAATAGCCAAAGCAGTCTTGAGGGAAATTAAAAGAGCTGGAGGAATCAGACTTCCTGACTTCAGACTATACTATAAAGCTACAGTAATTAAGACTATATGATACTGGCACAAAAACAGAAATATAGATCAATGGAACAGGATAGAAAGCCCAGCGATAAACCTACGTACCTATGGCTAACTCATCTATGACAAAGGAGGCAAGGATATACAATGGAGAAAAGACAGTCTCTTCAGTAAGTGGTACTGGGAAAACTGGCCAGCTACATGTAAAAGAATGAAATTAGAAGACTCCCTAACACCATACACAAAAATAAACTCAAAATGGATTAGAGACCTAAATGCAAGACAAAACACTATAAAACTCTTAGAGGAAAATATAGGCAGAACACCCTATGACATAAATCACAGCAAGATCCTTTTTGACCCATCTCCTAGAGAAATGGAAATAAAAACAAAAATAAACAAATGGGACCTAATGAAACTTAAAAGCTTTTGCACAGCAAAGGAAAACATAGACAAGATGAAAAGACAACCCTCAGAATGGGAGAAAATATTTTCAAATGAAGCAAAAGACAAAGGATTAATCTCCAAAATGTACAAGCAGCTCATGTAGCTCAATATCACAAAGAACCCAATCCAAAAATGGGCAGAAGACCTAAATAGACATTTTTCCAAAGAAGATATACAGATTGCCAAAAAACACATGAAAGGATGCTGAACATCACTAATCATTAGAGAAATGCAAATCAAAACTACAGTGAGGTATCACCTCACAGCAGTCAGAATGGCAATCATCAAAGAATCTACAAACAATAAATGCTGGAGAGGCATTTATTGGAGAAAAAGGAACCCTCTTGCACTGTTGGTGAGAATGTAAATTGTTATAGCCACTATGGAGAACAGTATGGAGGTTCCTTAAAAAACTAAAAACAGAAGTACCATATGACCCAGCAATCCAACTACTGGACATTTACCCTGAGAAAATCATAATTCAAAAAGAGTCATGTACAACAATGTTCATTGCAGCTCTATTTACAATAGCCAGGACATGGAAGCAACCTAAGTGTCCATTGGCAGATGAATGGATAAAGAAGATCTGGCACATATATACAATGGAATATTACTCAGCCATAAAAAGAAATGAAACTGAGTTATCTGTAGTGAGGTGGATGGATTTAGAGTCTGTCCTACACAGTGAAGTAAGTCAGAAAGAGGAAAACAAATACCTTATGCTAACAGAGATATATGGAACCTAAAGGAGAAAAAAGTTTATGAAGAACCTAGGGGCAGAACAGGATTAAGGACACAGACATAGAGAAAGGACTTGAAGACACGGGCAGGGGGGAGGGTAAGCTGGGACAAAGTGAGAGAGTGACATGGACATATATACATTACCAAATGTAACATCGATAGCTACTGGGAAGCAGCCACATAGCACACGGAGATCAGCTCAGTGCTTTGTGACCACTTAAAGGGGTGGGATAGGGAGGGTGGGAGGGAGCTGCAAGAGGGAGGGGATATGGTGATATACGTATATGTATAGCTGATTCACTCTGTTATACAGCAGAAAGTAACCCACAATAGTAAAGTAATTATACTCCAATAAATATGTAAATGAAAAAAAGAAAGTCCAGAGATAAACCTACACAGCTATGGTCCACTAATCTATGACAAAGGAGGCAAGGATATACAATGGAGAAAAGACAGTCTCTTCAATAAGTGGTGCTGGGAAAAATGGACAGCTACATGTAAAAGAATGAAATTAGAACACTCCCTAATACCATACACAAAAATAAATTCAAAATAGATTAGAGACCTTAACGTAAGACCAGACAGTATAAAACTCTTAGAGGAAAACACAAGAAGAATACTCTAACATAAATCACAGCAAGATCTTTTTTGTTCCACCTCCTGGAGTAATGCAATAAAAAAGAAAAATAAACAAATGGGACTTAATGAAATGTAAAAGCTTTGCAAAGCAAAGGAAACTACAAACAAGATGAAAAGACAACCCTCAGGATGGGATAAAATATTTGCAAATGAATCAATGGACAAAGGATTAATCTCCAATATATATAAACAGCTCATGCAGCTCAATATTAAAAAAACAACTCAATACAAAAATGGGAAGAAGGTCTAAATAGACATTTCTTCTAAGAAGACACAGAGATGGCCAAGAAGCACATGAAAAGCTGCTCAACATCACTAATTATTAGAGAAATGCAAATCAAAACTACAATGAGGTATCACAGCACACCTGTTAGAATGGGCATCATCAGAAAATCTACAAACAACAAATGCTGGAGAGGGTGTGGGGAAAAGGAACCCTCTTCCACTATTGGTGGGAATGTAAATTGATACTGTCACTATGGAGAACAGTATGGAGGTTCCTTAAAAAACTAAAAATAGAATTACCATATGATCCAGCAATCCCACTACTGGGCATATACCCAGAGAAAAACCATAAATCAAAAAGACACATTCACCAAAATGTTCATTGAAGCACCATTTACAATAGCCAGGTAATGGAAGCAACCTAAATGCCCACGGACAGACCAATGTTTAAAGATGTGGTACATATATACAATGGAATATTATTCAGCCATAAAAAGGAATGAAATTGGATCATTTGTAGAGACGTCAATGGATCTAGAGACTGTCATACAGCGTGAAGTAAGTCAGAAATAGAAAAACAAATATTGTATATTAATGCATATATGTGGAACCTAGAAAAATGATACAGATTAAATGGTTTGCAGGGCAGAAACAGAGACACAGATGTAGAGAACAAGCGTATAGACACCAAGGGGGGAAAGTCGTGGGGGCGGTGGTGGTGGGAGGAATTGGGAGATTGGGACTGACATGTATACACTTATATGTATAAAATACATAACCAATAAGAACCTGCTGTATGAAAAAATAAAGTAAAATTCAAAAAATTAAATAAAATTTTAAAAAATAAAACAAAAAATGTTCTTTCCTTCCCATAGATGTATTTATATGAATGAATTATTCCCATGCTTATATCTATAAATACAAAAGAGAGGAAATAAAACCTACCTCAAACTAAAAAATAAAAAAAGAAAAAAGAACAGAACCCACCAGTTACACAGAGGAAAACCCTATCAGGGCACTTGCTCCAGTGGTAAACAATTCTGAAGTTGGTCAGAGGTGGGGAATCATCTCTCATGCAGCCAGCAGCCCCCCCGCAAAGCGCGTCCTCATTGCAAAGCTGGGGGACCGTGCCAAGGCATCCCTGAGTAAACGTGAGCTGAGCCCCAGGCCAGCTGCTGCTGAACTGTTCCCACCCTTCCCAGCTAAAACACCTGAATGTGTGCAAGGACTTAAAAGCCTAGAGGAAGGGCCGTGGAGCCACACCAGCCACAGCACGCAGGCCGACTTGGGGCCTGCAGGCCAGCCAGGATGGTCCTGGCCCCGGGCGCTCTTCTGCAAGCTTTCCATTTCCCTGCCTGACGTACCCCTCCTGTCCCCGGCCCCCACTGCTTTTTTCCTTCCTCACCTCTGCCCGGGGAGAAATTCCAGCGGCAGGTATGGGTGACACATCCTCTTCTTTAGCAGGTGGCAGCCCGGCAACTCCTGCAGAAAGTCCAGCAGAGCCCCACTCACACCGGGCCACGCAAAGAGCCGTGGGCCCTACTCCCTCCCACCAGCCCAGCCCCGAGACTGCTGACGGGGCAGAGAATATGGCGTCAGGCATAGCTGCAGGGGCTCTTGCTGCCTGGAGCGGTGTTTATATTGACCTCAGCCCAGGCACACCTGGGGAGGGCTGGCCGGCCGGGTCAGGCTGCCCAGGTCAGCCAATCCTCGCCCTTCAGGGGCTCACAGTTGCAAAAAATGGGCCTTGCTGCACCGGTCAGTTCCAAGGAACAGGTGTGGGTTCCTGAGGGTCAGGATAGACAAGGGGCTGCAGCCCTGGCTTGTTTTCTAATCATTTTGTCTAGTCCATGAGTGGGAAACAACTTCAAGAAGACCCTCTCCTAATGAGAGGAACCCAGGAGTCAGGGAGAGGAGCGGTGATGGGTGAAAACAGAGGCCTGGTGCCCCAGCTGCAGTGGAAGCCTCTGGAAGACCCAGTGGAAGGAGGCCGCACAGAGTGAAGCCCAGGGTCACAGACCTGTCCCGGAGCTGCTGTTTGTTAGTTCACGTCCTGCTCTGAGGTGCTGTGTGTCAGCTCTGAGTGACAGGTGAGATTGGGGTGCTCTGCAATGAGGGCTATGTGCACGGCTCCTGTGTGCCCAGCCCTGCCGTGGTACCTGCACAGGGGTGTTCCGTATCCAAGGAGGGGCCTGACCACAAGAGCCCCGTGGGCTACTGGGTAGCTGCACAGGTGAGCTCCATATCCTGGGAGGGGCCTGACCATGAGAGCCCCGTGGGCTACTGGGTACCTGCTCAGCTGAGCTCCATACCCTGGGAGGGGCCTGACCACGAGAGCCCCGTGGGCTGCTGGGTACCTGCTCAGCTGAACTCTATATCCTGGGAGGGGCCTGACCATGAGAGCCCCGTGGGCTGCTGGGTACCTGCTCAGCTGAACTCCATATCCTGGGAGGGGCCTGACCATGAGAGCCCCGTGGGCTGCTGGGTACCTGCTCAGCTGAGCTCCATACCCTGGGAGGGGCCAGACCACGAGAGCCCCGTGGGCTGCTGGGTATCAGCTCAGCTGAGCTCCGTATCCTGGGAGGGGCCTGACCACGAGAGCCCCGAGTGCTGGGAGGGGGCCCTGTGTATGAGAGTCCTCTCTGTGCAGCCGGCACAGAGTTGCTTAGCAACTTCCCTGTGGGCAGTGCTGGGATAGAATGAGGACCAAGAGATGCCACAGACGCCCTGAACCCCTGTCCATCCTGAGTGATGAGGTGAGTAGGCGGGTGCTGGCCACTGGGCTGCGTGAGGGAGGCCTCACGGGTATCTCTTGTGTCTTCCACCTGACACCACGGAGGCCTCCCCAGGACAGAGCAGAGGGCCTGCCTGGGGCAGGTGGGAGCTCCTGGTGACCCTGCAGGGGACATGAGAGGGACGGACCAGGCAGGAGGGGGTGGGAGCCCAGGCAGAGCCATGGGGCTCGGGGCCGAGGGGTCCTTTCTGGGTCTGAGCTGGGAGTGGACGTGCAGGTGGTGCGTGTGATCAAGGAAAGCTGCCCTTGTGACGTGAGGCTGAACGTGCTTCAGTGACAAGCCTTCCGGGTGATCCCAGAACAGGACAGTGAGACGGATCCTGTTAGAAGGTGAGTGAGTCCCCCCAGGAGGAGGCTCTGTGAGCTGGCCCCGGGAAGGGGGTGAAGGGAACGGGCATGGAACCTGCGGGGAGTGGGCAGTCCCCCTGGGTGGGCGGCGGGTGCAAACCCCACCCCGCGGTCCCACAGCTGTGCTTCCGGCTGGATTACTTGGCTTCTCGGAGCCTCAGCTTCCTGGTCTGCTCGTGGGGTGATGGTAGCACGGACTGACTAGTAATTTGCTCAGAACCGGGTAGGAAGGGGTCTAGTGGAAATTCCACAGAACACCGTCAGTATGGGAACAGCAGGCCCTGTTTCCCCCAGGTCTGTCTTCTGAATCAGGCGAGCAAATCCGAGCAGACTTGCAGCAGAGCCTGGGGATGGGCTCCGTTTGGTGGGTCCCCCTGTGTCCTGAATCTCGGAAGGAGCAGCTCCAGCGGGCAGTGGCAGCTTCATCCCACACCTGGAAGCATCCAGACCTCAAGGCCCAGCAGCCCCCGAGCTGTGTTTGGGGCCCTGGCAGGCAGACGGGACAGGCTGGCGTCCTCCTTGCCCTCTTCCTGCCCAGAACATTTGAGGTTCAGGTCGTCATTAGGGAGAAGCAGGGATGGGGGTGTCCCATGTGGGAAGAGGACACGGAGCAGAGTGTGTGCGTGGACGTCCACACCGGGAACGTGGGTCGGTGGGTCGCGGGCTCTGGGAGGGGCAGACGGGGGGCCTGAGGGAGCAGGGCGGGGCCGGGGGTCCTGGGGGGCGGGGGGCGGGCTGTGCCTGTGCCGGGCCTCAGACTCCACGGGGCTTCCCTCCCCTGGTCACTGGGAGGAGGGGCCGAGCAGCGTGGATGGACGGACCCCTCGCGTCCCCAGGCCCTGGCAGCCTCGGCCCTTCAGGCTCTGGGTCGGGGAGCCTGAGAAGCGCAGGTCCAGCTGTGCCCACAGGGAGGCCTGCAGGGGTCGAGCAGGAAGCACTGGGTGGTCTCGCCTGTGCGGAAGCTTCCGAGCCAGTGTCCGGGGGGAGCTCTCACCTCGCACGTGGGTTTCAAGTACACAGCTCAGATCACCTTCTAGCCGCTTGCTTTGTTTTCTAGACACAAAGTCCTAATATCTCCTGTGTCTCCTGCCCGTGAAAAGGCACGTCTCACCTGGCACCAGGTGCTGCCTCTGGTCCCTCCTGAGTGGACGCCCGGCAGCCAGTGTCACCGCGTCGTGACTGTTGGGGGGGTGTCAGGTGTGGGGGGACGAGAGCACACGGTCCAGGCCCACGAGGGGCCGTGCCGTCCGCGGAGCCCGTGCTGTGGCTGTACGTGTTCCCTCCCCCACCCCGTGGGCAGAGAGCACCGCCCCCTTCCAGATTGTTACCAAGTGAAGTCACGTGGCCCCTGCTCGGCCCCGGCCTGGCGAGGCGCTCTGCCTCAGCGGGGAAGCTTTCCTTTTTCCACGGGGGTGCAAGTAGGCAAATAACAAAACCAAAGCTGAGACCAGCACAGCACAGGCTCTGTTCAGTGGCTAAAGAATGGAGAAGCGTGAACTAAGTTCACAGATCACCTTCTCGCCCTCCTGGAGAGAGTGCTTTAAAGAGTAAAGATAAAGGGAGGAGGAGTGAAGCTAATGATGGGGTGAAGAGGCCTTCCGGGGAAGGGGCGGGGCTTTTTCCAAGGGGGTGGGGCACCACCTCCTTTTACCCGTTTCTGGTCGTTCATGTCCAGTCATGGCCACCGGTAGGTGTGTCACTGAATATGCTGATATAGTAAATTCAACACGTGATGAGACTCAGGCTCTGTTGCAGGTCACATTCGTTGCCATCTTGGTCCCAGCTGGTTCCCTCTGTTTGTTTGTAGCTTCCTTTCTTATCTCTGGACCCCTTAACTTAAATACTTAGGTGAATTCCTGCTGAAGGTGGGGGGTGGAGGACAGCCCTGTGAAAGGTGGGAGCATGGGTTTTGAGCAGGGCCTGGAGCAGCTCTGACAACAAGAGGCGGAGCCTGAGACGGGCGGTCAGTCTGACGCCCTCACTGGGGCCTGTGGTCGGCTTGCGGAGGTGGTCAGCTGGGCACGTGTCAGGGAAGGTTCTCGGTGTTTACGCAGAAGATATGAACATGGGCCCAGATGCAGAGCTGCCTGTGGACGCTGCTACAGAAACCCCTGATTCTTTCCTGAGAAAAGTGGTGCGGGGGGCATTCAGGCAACAGGGCAAACTGCTTGCTCTGGATGTTCCTGTGGGGAAGTGGGTGCATAGCAACAGGGGCTCAGCCTGCATAACCCCAGAAGTCCTCCCAGGACAGCTCCAGAACCGCTTCTGGAATGGCAAGGAGAAGTGGGTCTTCCACCCACTAGACGTGGAGGAGAGGGCTGGGGTCTGCAGGGCCGCCCTCACCTTCAGGGACCGGCTGGGAGGCTCACAGGATTCGGCACATGCTCATGGCTTGTGTGCTCACAGCTGAGATGGGTCACAGCATGCGGTAGCGATGCAGGGAGGAAGGGCCCTTGCTCCCATCACCTCCTGACCCTCCATGCCCCCTCCTTCCCTCGAGTGTCTCTAGGGTGTCTCTTCCCCCAGCCACAAGGGCAGAACCACGAAAGTTACCCGCACTCCCGTGTCCCCAGGGAAGCTCATTAGAGGCTTGGCACCCAGCTGGGGGCTGGTCACGTGGTGTTCTCTGTCCTCACCCTCCAAAATGCCGGTGCCCAGGAGGGGAGCCGGGGTTCACCATGAATCACATGGTTTGTGCACACAGCACAGGCGCAGGGGGCTGCCCCTAACGGGAGGTGGGAGGGCTTAGATCAGGGCAGGGACCTGCTCACCAGCTGCCTTAGCTTCCCGAGGCAGCTGTGACAAACGACCACAAACGGAGGCTCAGAGCAACAGAAACCTGTCCTCTCTCAGTCCTGGAGACCAGACGTCTGAGATCAAGGTGTCCCAGGCCCGCGCTCCCTCCGGAGGCTCCAGGGGAGGGTCCTGCCTGCCTCGCCCAGCTTCTGGGGGCTCCAGGCGTCCCTGGGCTTGTGGCCGCATCCCCCCCATCTCTGCGTCCATCTTCACATGGTGTCTCCTGTGTGTGGCTCTCTGCTTGTCTCTTAGAAGGACACTGTCACTGATTTAGGGCCACCCTGATCCAGGATGACCTCATCTTCAGATCCGTAACTAATTATACCTGCAAAGACCCTACTTCCAAATACAGTTCCATTCTCAGATTCTGGGGGGCATGATGTGGACATAACTTCTGGGGGCCCCCATTCAACCCACTGTAGTACCCAGTTCCCAGACGCCAGCCGACCTTCCTCAGAACAGCATCAGGCTCGTGATGTTCTGTGTTTCTGCACAGAGTTGTCTCTTGTTTCCTGTGGTAACAGTGGGGTTGGGTGGGGGGCGCTTCTGGCCGACCTCCCGGTCACTGCAGGGACCACGCTGATGTGTCCTTCCCGGGAGGGTGCGAGCACGGCCAGGGCTCCCTGGGAATGCTCCACACCGACCGCTCGGTGGTCAGACACCTGCATGGGCTGGACCGGGCCCCGGACCTCTGCACCTTCTACCACATCCACAGCCTGGTGGACTGTGTGCAGGCCTAGGACCAGGAGGTGTGAACCGGCAGGATCGGTGGGAGCCCTCCTGCCTGCCTCGTGGCCTCCAGCCCACCACAGACCCTCCAGTCCTGCCATGGACACCCCCATCCATTAACCCCCAAGAGGGCTTCTGGGAGGGGTGAGAACTTGACCATGAAGAAGACAGGGCCGGCCCTACCTGCAGCAGGTGAAGGCAAAGACTGGGGGTGCTTGGCTATTTGTCCCCCAAAGTCCAAGGATGTGGGCTCTGACTTGAGTGGTCCACCTCCACCTGAGCTCACCTGGGGGGGTCGCTGCAGCGAGAACGCATCCTTGGGTGATTTTCCAACTCTCCCCACCCCCAGCTTCACCCCCTGGGCCCCTCTGGCCCAATAATAGTCTTTAAATAGTGTCTCTCACTCATCAGGCCTGCGTGGGAGATTTTAGTATTGTGTGGGAGTCAGCGACCAGCGCCCATGTGTCCTGGGTGTCTTGGGAGGGGAGGGAGCCTCGCTCTCACGTTCCTGCCCCAGTGCACCTGGGGTCCGGGCAGCAGACCCAGGCTCTCTTCTGGCAGAAGCTCCCTCTCTGTGAACAAGTCTTCCCCCGCCCCCGTTATCCTCACTGGAGGCTCGGGAGGCCACAGCATCGGGGCACCTCCAGCACCAGGACCCCACCCTAGGGAACTTCTCAAGAGCAGGGACCAGGCCTGGGGGCGGAGGAGAGGAGGGGGCCGGCCTCTTCAGGATCCCCGGGGCTAGGATGCCTCCTGCACAGGAGGGCCTTGGACTCAGCTTAACTACCACCCAGGTCTCCTACCCCTCCCTGGTAGGGGGGCCTTTCAGATTCCAGGGCCCCAAGATCCTCCCCACCGACCTCTGACCCCGACTGCAGAGTTGGGGACCCAGGGACCCCCATCCCAGTTTCTTTTTTCTTGGAGTCTCCCAGAATTCCCCGAAGCTGTTATACCCCGGGTTTACTATGGTGAGGGATACAAGTTAAAATCAGCGAGGACAGAGGGGATAAGCAGGGGCCAGCCTCCTCGGCTGCGGCAGCCCAGGGAAGCCCACCTGAGTCCTGAAGTGCAGGGTTTATTGGGGTCTGTCTGTCTCGTCAGTGTGGGGACCGCCGTGTGCCTGACCTTGGCCTCCGGCCCCCGGGGGCGACTCAGGAAGCCCCACCGTGTATCATGCCGTCAGCACAGACCAGCCTGGAGCGAGGCTCATGGAGCACGGACACTCAGGACAGAGGCCCGGCCTCTCTGTGGGCAGGTGAACCCACACCGCACGGCCCCTGGTGCGGTGCCCGTTCCGTGGGGTCAGCTGGGTGCACGCGGGTCAGCCAGTGTCTGTGTCTCAGCCTGTGACCACTGACCACACTGTCCTGCTCTGCTCACGAGAGCGAGGCCAATGGAGGGACAGCGGGGGTGGGAACAAAGCCGGGTCGGGGTCAGGCTGGGTGAGACAGGGCCAAGGAGCGAGAACAATGCTGCCCTTGCCTGGTGAGCCGAGCGTCGACGTCCGCCCTGTGGGCAGGCCCTCTCCCCAGGTCCCGAGGCAAGGCTGCCTTTCCTGCACCCTGGGGCAGGGTCATGCCTGTGCATACAGCAGGACGCACAGCAGTGCATGCAGCAGCCCCGATGCCCGCCCTTGACGTGTACATGGGGGCTTGCTGAGGGTGGACCATCCCGACAGGACCTGGGCCGAACCCGGGGAGGATGGAGGGGAGAAGCGTTCGGGAGCCCCTACAGGGGGTCTCACCTGACTGCACAGGTGGACTGAGGACACAGACCGGGGCTGGGGGACTGAGGACACCGACCGGGGCTGGGCAGGCGGGGAGCCCAGTCCTGGGTCATCCCTGACGCTGACGAGGGGTGTGGAGCTGGGCGTGATGGCGGTGGCGCGGAGGGGCTGATCGCAGGACCCTGTGGAGACAGAGCACCCGAGGCAGCGGGGAAGGTGGAGACCGTGCCCGACGCAGGACGGAGACACCAGCAGGCGGCGCTGCAGGCGCGGGATCGGGGCTGCTCCCCGCAGGGCGGTGCCTGGCGCTGCCGGAGGGAGACCCCGGGCGTCAGGACAGAACCCCGGCCGGCAAGAGAAAGGAAGCCCCGTGTACACTGCTGAAAACACCAGTGCGGGACGTAACAGGCAAACTGAAATGGGGAGTGACAGGGTGGAGGTGGGAAATGTGGGTGCTCGGAGCCTGGAGAGGAGGGTTCCTGAGAGGGTGAGGCCACAGGGCGCAGGAGGGGGACAGGGGGATGAATAGGGCGATGGGCACGGAGTGTCCGGCGCTGGAGCACGTGCATCCTCCCTCGGGCCGGCGCCCCTCCCCCGAAGGCTGCGTCTATTAACACGGGGGAGCCTGGAAGGGGGTTTTCTGGCTGGCTGGCTCACGGAAGCTGCGTGTCTGGAGACATGGGGCAGTCTGCAGCCGTGGTGAAGACATTGTTCTCTCCAGGGAAAAGAGGGGAACACTCAGTCCCCGGTCTGTGGATGGTCTCGTCCTCTGGGTGTCATGTTCTTCTCGGGGGTCACTGGGGCTTTCTCCTCACTCCGTGGGGTACAGGAGGGGAGGGATGGACACGTCCTGGGCTCACTGTGCCTGGGCTCCTGGGGAGGACCTCTCTGACCCACACGTTCACAGGCCTCAGTCACCGCTGCTCGACACCCCCTTCCGTAGACTCGGCAAGAGGACCTGCCCTGTGAAACAGTGCGCCTGGGTCAGGGGGCTCGTGCGTCCCTTCTCAGATGGCCACACTCAGGTCTCGGGGTGGGTGCGGTGGCCTGTGGCCACTCGCCGAGGTCATCTCGGGACTGCGGCTCCTTTCTGGGGCCTGAGATGCCCACGGGGTGGCTGGGGGAGGGGGAGGTCGCCGTGACGGGGACGTGTGGGACGGGGGTCCTGGGCCCTGGGTCCCTCCCCGAGGAGGAGCGGGGGTCCTGCTCGGAGGGGGGCGGCCGGTGGCGGTCCTGGGTGTCAGCAGGCACAGCGCCGCGCCCCGCAGCCCGGCTGTGGGAGCCCTGCGGCCCCGGCACAGAACACCAGACGGGGGCGGGGTTGGGACAGGGGACGCGTCCTCTCGGGCCTGGAGCCCGAGCTCAAGGTGCTGGGGGCCGCTCCTCCGCGGGTTCTCGGGTCAGTTGGGCCCGGGCCACTGCCAGCCCCTTCTCCGTCTCTGCCGTGACACCGCCTTCTCCCCCGTGTGCCTGGGTCCAAATGCCCCGGTGAGGACGCCCGCACACAGCTCAGTGACCCCGTCTCATCCGGGCAGCGCTGCGGTGGCCCGTCTGCACACCGCGTCCCATTCTGAGGTCCGGGGAGTCCGTCTTCCGGGGCCTCTTGTGGTGAGAATCCTCGTGGTGGGCACAGCTCGTGGGGCGTGTGGCCCCCAGGCCGGAATCCAGGAGCCTCACGCGGGAAGCGGTGTCCTGACTCGGGGAGAGCGGACGGACAGGCAGGGTGAGAGGGAGGCCGGGGGCGCTCAGCCCTGCCCTCCGGGGAGGGGAGGTCCCTAGAGGGCCGGGCGGAGCGGGCGGGGGTGGGGGATGGCACGCGGTGGTCAGAGGCGGGCGGCCAGGGCTGCGACGGCGGGGACACTTACGGCAACCATAACCCAGTCCCAGCCCTACTGCTGACCCTTCACACCACCAACACCAAGCCACATCTAATCAAATCACACAAATACATCATGAAAAAGAAAAGTACACCAGTAAACCTTATAAATATGAATGCAAGAATCCTCCATAAAATTAGAACAACATGGAACCAACGGACCATTAAATGGATGACGCCATAAGCAAGTATCTCTACACCGGAAATGTCAGGTTGTTCAACCTATTAAAACTAAGCAATGTACTGAAGAACGATAAAGATGTGAAGTAAAAGCACAGGATCATATCAATTACTGCAGAAAAAGCTATAATCAAAATCTAGTGCTATTTCATGACACAAACACTCAAGAAAGTAGGAATAAAAGGAAGTTTGTTCATTATGAAAAAGAGTAGTATACAAAGCCACAGCAAACATCAGGCTCAATGTTAAAAACGGAAAGATTTACTCCTGAAATCAGGAACAAGGCCAGGAAGCTGGCCTCCACCGCTGATAATAGTGTATTGGAAGTTCTACCCAGAGTTTTGAGAGAAGAAATAAAAGGCATCCATTTGTGAATGGAAAAATTAAAACTGTGTCTATTCACAGAACACAGATCACACCATCTTATACATAAAACTTCCTATAACAACAAAAAATTATTTGACTATAGTCAATAATTCAGCAAACTTACAGGAAAAAAATATCAATTTACAAAAATCTATCATACATATATACTAGCAATAAATAATCTGAAAAAGACCTTATGAAAAAAAATTCCGTTTTAAATAATGTCAACATTAATATTTAGGAACATATTTAATCAAGATACAAGACTTGCTTTTATGTATGTAAAGTTGTCTGTACGTTTGAAATTACTGGAAAGTAAATTACTTTTCAAAACACCATGTCAAAACCATGCCAGAAAGGAGGAGGAGACATCAAACTTGCATACAGAGGCCAAGCCTTACTCAGATCCAGTTCACCCTAAGTCCACATGGCATTTAGAGGCACTGTGGAAAGACCGTATGAGGACTTCCCAATATAAAGGACTTCCTGGGCTTCCCTGGTGGCGCAGTGGTTGGGAGTCCGCCTGCCGATGCAGGGGTCACGGGTTCGTGCCCTGGTCCGGGAGGATCCCACGTGCCGCGGAGCGGCTGGGCCCGTGAGCCATGGCCGCTGGGCCTGCGCGTCCGGAGCCTGTGCTCCGCAACGGGAGAGGCCACAGCAGTGAGAGGCCCGCATACCACAAAAAAAAAAAAAAAAAAAAAAAAAAAAAAAAAAAAAGGACTTCCTTTCTTCCTTGTTGTGGTGGACTTGGATGTGGTAGAAACAGTGGGATTTTGGAATTACAATTTTCCACATCATTTCACCAAAAAACTATCAGAAATAATAAATGAATTCAGTAAAGATGCAAAATTAGTACACACAACTCAAGTGCATTTCTAAACACTAATAATGAACCATCAGAAAGAGAGAAAACCCCTATTTACAATTGCATCAAAAAGAACAAAATAGGGCTTCTCTGGTGGCGCAGTGGTTGAGGGTCCGCCTGCCGATGCGGGGGACGCGGGTTCGTGCCCCGGTCCGGGAGGATCCCACGTGCCGCGGAGCGGCTGAGCCCGTGAGCCGTGGCCGCTGAGCCTGCGCGTCTGGAGCCTGTGCTCCACAGCAGGAGAGGCCGCGACGGTGAGAGGCCCGCGTACCGGAAAAAAAAAAAAAAAAAGAACAAAATACCAAGGAATAAATTTAACTGAGGATGTGAAAGACCTGAAAACTCTAAGACCTTGATGAAGAAACTGAAGAAGACACAGATCAATGTAAAGATATCCCGCGCTCATGGAATGCAAGAATTACTGCTGCTAAAATGTCCGTTCCACCCAAAGCGGTGCACAGAGTGAATGCAGGCCCTGCCTAACCTCCGATGCTGTTTGTCACAGAAACGGAGCACATCCTCCTAATGTCTGTGTGAAGCTACGAAGGACCCCAAATGGCCAAGGCGACCCTGAGAAAGGAGAACGGGCTGGAGGCATCTCCCTCCCTGACTTCACACGACATGGCGAAGCTACCGTCACCGAAACAGTGCGGAACTGGCTCACAACAGGCGCACAGACCAGAGGGACGGACGGAGAGCCCAGAACCCACCCCGCACGGGCGGGGTCCGTTAAGTTACGACAAGGGGGCCAAGGACACACCGAGGGGAAGGGCAGCACCACGGTAAACGGTGCTGGGAAGACTGCACACCCCATGACCCACGCGGCTCCACCGCGCACCAACCTGACCAAAAACCCAGCTTTGCACACCAAGCCCTTCTGGGTCGCACGAAGACGGACCTCCCCGCCGTCAGCCGTCAGTCGCCCCCAGGAAGCTGCTCCCCACTTCTCAATTTCCCTCACCTTTTCCTCCCGGCGTCGCCTGCGACCTCAGGAAACCCAGCTCCCGTCAACGTGGACACGGCCCCGTGTTGTCCTGAAGCCGAAACCCCAGCGAGTCCTGAGGAGACCGAGCTCCTGTCAGCAGAGACGCCGAGCCCAGCGTCCCAGCCGGAGCCCCGGCGGTGCCTGAGGAAACACAGCTGCGCTCAGCACCGAGTCCGCGGGGAATGCGCATGCGCTATGGGTCAGCGAGGCGGGCTCGGCGCCACCCTGTGGTCCGTGCGGGAAATGCAGGCCGTGCCTCCCTCACCGGTCACTGGAGACAGCGCCCCCTGCTGACAGAACTGCTGAACCCATTAAATTGTGGAAATTCAAACTGAAATGAAGACAATATTCCATAACTTCTCCAAAGTTAAGGAACACTGAATTGGAAACCGTATGGAATGAAATGAATGTAGACACAAGCTTTACAACTTATACCAAATTCACTCAAAATTATTCACAGACAAGTTTTAAATGCAAAACTAATCAAAAATATAGAAGAAAACATAAAAGAAAATTGACATGAGCTTGTGTTTGGTCATGTAGATCACAAGCTTTGTGGTTTTAACATACTACACAAAAAAGCAATCCAGAAAGAAAAACAAGGGATTCTGTGGACTTTATAAAATTAAAGATTTCTACTGTGTGAAAAACCTCATTCAGAAAATTAAAAGACACAGCACAACTAGGAAAATAATATTTGCAAATACATATCTAAGAAAGGATTTATCTCAAAATATACAAAGAACTCTAACACAACCCCATTAAAAATAGAGAAAGCTCTAAATGGACACCTGGTCAAAGAAGGTACACAGATAGTACACAAAACTATGCCCACGATTGGGGGGCAGAGAAACAGTGGTCCATTTCTACTCCCTGAGTCATGTGTGACCCTGGACTAGTCCTGTCCTTCCTGGAGGCCTCAGAGAGAGGAGAGGGAGGAAGAGGAAGAGGGCGAATTGTGCTTAAACCTAACTCTAACCCTGACCACTCTCACCAGTTTCATTCAACATGGTCTAGGAAGTCCTAGACATAGTAATTAGATGAGAAAAAGAAATAAAAGAAATCCAATGGCAGAGGAAAAAGTAAAACTGTCACTGTTGGTAGATGACATGATGTTTTATATTTTATTTATTTATTTATTTATTCTGGTTGCACTGGGTCTTAGTTGTGGCAGGTGAGCTCCTTAGTTGTGGCATGCAGGCTCCTTAGTTTTGGCATGTGAACTCTTAGTTGTGGCATGCATGTGGGATCTAGTTCCCTGACCAGGGATCGAACCCAGGCCCCCTGCATTGGGAGCGCAGAGTGTTAACCACTGTGCCACCAGGGAATTCCCGACATGATGTTTTATATAGAAAATCCTTAAGATGACCCCAAAACAAATAGAATTCGTTGGAAAATTCAGTTAAGTTGCAGGATACAAAATTAATCTATAGAAATCGGTTACATCTCTCTATACACTGGCAACAAACGATCAGAATGAGAAATTAAGAAAACAACCCCACTGACAACGACATTAACAAAAATGAAATACCTAGGAATACATCTAACTCAGGAGGTAAAAGACCAGTACTCAGAAAGCTGGAAGACACTGATAAAAGAAATTGGAGAAAATACAAACAAATGGACAGGTATAACGTGTTCATGGATTGGAAAAATTCATATTGTTAAAATGATTCCACATCCCAGAGCAATCTAGAGATTTGATGCCATTCCTATCAAAATACCAATGGAATTTTATGGAGAACTGGAACAAAGAATCTAATATGTGTAAGGAAACACAAAAGAACCTGAATAGTCAATACGATCTTAAGAAAGAAGCACAAACTTGGACATATCACACTCCCTGTTTCAAACTATACTACAAATCTAGAATAATCAAGACAGTATGGTATTGGAACAAAAGAAATACACATAGATCCATGGAACAGAATTGAGAGCCCCCAAATAAACACATGCATATATGGTCAAGTCATCTATGACAAAGGAGGTGAGACTATACAATGGAGAAAAGATAGCCTCTTCAATGAATGGTCATGGGAAAACTGGACAGCTACATGCACAAGAATCAAACGGGAATCCCTTCTTATACCACCTACAAAAGCAACCTCAAAATGAATCAAGTACTTCAATGTAAGACCTGAAGCCATAAAGCTCCTCGAAGAAAACATAAGCAGTATGCTCTTTGACATCAGTCTTAGCAATATTTTTTGGATCTGTCTCCCCAAGCAAGGGGAACAAAAGCAGAATAAACCAATGGGACTCCATCCAACTTTAAAGATTTTCAATGGCAAAGGAAACCATCCACAAAATGAAAAGGCAGCCTACCGAATGTGAGAAAGTATTTGCAAACAATATGTCTGAAAAGGGGTTCATATCCAAAATAGATGAAGAACTCACACAACTGAAACTCCAAAAACCAAATTAAAAATTGGGACTGAACATTTTTCCAAAGAGTACGTACCGATGGCCAAGAGACACATGAAACTATGATCAATATCACTTATCATCAGGGAGACGCACATCAAAAGAACAATGAGATTATTACCTCACACCTAAAAAATTGGCTATCATCCAAAAGACAACAAATAACAAGTATTGGTGAGGATGTGGAGAACGCTCACACATTTTCTTGGGAATGTTCATTGGTACAGCCACTATGGAAAATAGTACAGAGGTTCGTCAAGAAATTAAAAATAGAACTACCATATGATGCAGGAATTACACTTGGGGGTATCTTACTGACGGAAACAAAAACACGAATTCAAAAAGATATACACACCCCTATGTTCATGGCAGCTTTATTGACAATAGCCAAGACATGGAAGCCACCAGAGTGTCCATCGATTGATGAATGGATAAAGAAATTTTCACATACATACATACACATATACACACACAATGGAATATGACTCAGCCATAAAAAAAATGATACCTTGCAACAACATGAATGGACCTATCGTGCTAAGTGAGATATGGCAGACAGAGAAATAGAAATACCTTATGACGTCATTTATATGTAAGAACTACAAAACAAAACAAGTAAACAAGCACAACATAACAGAAATGGACTCATAGATCCCAAGAACATGCTGGTAGTTGCCAGAGGGGAGAGGGGTGGGGGCATGAGTGCAAAAGGTGAGAAACATTGAGAGGTACCAAATTCCAGTTATAAAACAAATGTCATGGGGATGTAATGTACAGAATAGGGAATAGAGTCCATAATACTGTAATAACATTGTACTGTGATGAATGGTAACTAGACTTACCTTGGTGATCATCTTGTAATGTATAAAAATATAGAATCACTATGTTGTATACCAGAAAATTAATATAATATTACCTGTCAATTATACATCAATTTAAAAAAAGAGAGAAAAAGGGAATTCCCTGGCAGTCCAGTGGTTAGGACTCGGTACTTTCACTGCGAGGGCCCAGGTTCAATCCCTGGTTGAGGAACTAAGATCCCACAAGCCACACAGCACAGCCAAAAAATAAATAAATTAATTAATTTTAAAGATTAAAAAAAAAGAAAAAATACTATCTTAAAAAAAAGAGTGTAGTGAGATAAAAAGCAGATGTCAGATGAAACTTTAAAAGCGTGCGGGTTGGGTTCCCCGGCGGCACAGTGGTTAAGAATCCGCCTGCAGGGCTTCCCTGGTGGCACAGTGGTTGGGAGTCCGCCTGCCGATGCAGGGGACACGGGTTCGTGTCCCTGTCCCGGAGGATCCCATGTGCCGCGGAGCAGCTGGGCCCGTGAGCCATGGCCGCCGAGCCTGCGCGTCCGGAGCCTGTGCTCCGCGACGGGAGAGGCCAAAACAGTGAGAGGCCCTCGTACCGCACAAAAAAAAAAAAAAAGAGAGAGAGAGAGAGAATCTGCCTCTGCCAAGGCAGGGGACATGGGTTCGAGCCCTGGTCTGGGAAGATCCCACATGCCACATTGTAACTAAGCCCATGCACCGCAAATACTGAGCCCGCGAGCCACAACTACTGAATCCCGCGCCTAGAGCCTGTGCTCCGCAACAAGAGAAGCTACCACAATGAGAAGCCTGCACACCACAACAAAGAGTAGCCCCCACTTGCTGCAACTAGAGAAAGCCCACACCCAGGAACGAAGACCCAATGCAGCCTAAAGAAATAAATACAATAAAGACAATAAATTTTAAAAATAAATAAATAAATTAAAGGGTGTGGGTTGAAAGGACAATGTCTGCTGACAGTTTGACTCTCAAGTGGCCCAGACAAACAGGACTTGAAGAGAGCAGCCATGGGATACTACTGGAATGTTTGTTTGTTTAAATAGGCTTTATTTTTTAAAGAAGTTTTGAGTTCACAGCAAAACTGGGCAGAGTGCAGAGAAGTGCCATATGCCCTCTGCTCTGCTGTTGCTATTCCATCATCCCCCCCCTCCCACCCCCCGCCTCACACACAGGTGCTCAAAGCCTCCTCCTCCCCAACTACCCTATCAACATCCTGTGTGTTGGTTACTACGGATGAACCCACATGGACACCCGAGTCCAGCGTTTATACTAGGTATCACTCTTAGTGTTGTACATTCGACGCATTTCGACAAATGTTATCTCACCATGAATGTACCACACTGTATAGCTTCACTGCCTTAAAAATCCTCTGTGCTTGACCTATTTATCACCCACCACCACTCAACCCTGCCACAAACCCCTGGCTAAGCACTGATCTTTTCACCCTTTCTTGGTTTGCCTTTTCTGGAATGTCTTATGTAGTTGGTACCCTAAGCTATGCCAACTTTCCAGATTGCCTTCTTTCAGGGAGTGATATGCACTTAAGGTGCCCCTCCCATCTCCCCGTGGCTCCATATCGCTCATTTCTTTTCAGTGCTGAAGAACATTCTGTTGCATGGTTGGAGTCCAGTCTGTGTGTCCATTCACCTGCTAAAGCACATCTTGGTTGCTTCCAAGTTCTGCAAGTTATGGAAAAAGCTGCCCTAAGTGTCTGGGTGCAGGTTTCTGGGTAGATATAAGCATTTGACTCATTTGGGCCCATTGATACCAAGAAGTTTGAGGGCTGGATCATATGGTAAGAATGTGTTTCGTTTTCAGTTTCGGAAGATGGTAGCTGAGAGTATGTCAGCATGCTGAGGAATCAAGCCAAAGAAGGAGGCAGAATTCAATGATGTCGACAAGAAAGATGTCACCAAGACAAAATCATACTTTCCATCCTCTTAGGGTTGACAGCTGGTCCTGAGAATTAAATGGACACGAGACAGATTCACAGGAGAGAAGCATCCACATTTATGTCCTGTGAGTTTTACATGACCCAGGGTGCCCTCCTAAGGAAATGAAGAAAGACCCAGAGAAGTGGCAAAACGTAAATGCTTTTCTGTTGGGTTGAACAAAGAGAGGTGATTGCGGAAAAGGAAGTACACTGTGTGGGGAGGCTAAGGAGGATGAGAATTATGTTGCACGAGGTATGTTTGTACAGAATTCTCTCACTCTCCACACTCTGCCCTTGACAGCAACGTCATTCCCCTTCCAGCAGAGGATGGACATCTTCTATGGGGGTCGGTGGGTGGGGGGATGGCCAGAGAAAGGGAGACAGCAGTATGTCATTGAGCTTAAGATATTTCTAAGAGAGTGACCCTCTGGAGAGGCTGAGGTAGAAGGAGAGCAGCTGGATATCTGCTTGTTTGTTGGGTATTGGGAAGGGGGTGTGTGTGTGTTGTTTATTTTCTGGATTAGGGCTAAGCAGGATGAGAGGGTGCGGGTCAGTCCATATGCCAAGAAATCCAGAGAATCTAGACTCAGGCTCAGACTCAGCCCTTTTCTCAGAAACGGGCAGAGAGAGGAGCTGGCTTTGGTTGTCACAAAGCTAACTGGCACCTCAGTAGTCACGACACAAGGTTCCCAGAAGGCACTGAATTGCAGGAGCCAGCACGCCTGCAGCCCTGAGCCCTCAGACCTCAGCCCCAGGTGTGTACCTATTGCAGGAGAGATTTACTCCCTGCTTTCAAGGAGACAAAGAGGAGGTGGAAAGGATCTGTCTTGCATGGGTCTTTTCTTCAGTAACATTAATTTAAAATAATCAATATGTCATTAAAAGTTATTTTGAAGTGACCTGGCATGGGCCCTAACAATACATACATACAGAAGCTAACCCTAACCTAACCCTAACCCTAACCCTCACACTCCCCCTAACACTAAACCTAAACCCCAACCCCTAAGCCTCAACCCTAAAGAGTACCTCTAAACATTCACCCCAAACCTCAACCCCTATTCCCTCATCTTCCTATCCCCCAACCAAAACTTTTCGCCACATACTATAACCATAAACCCTAACCTTATTACAGACAGTCTGCTCCCACACCACCTGCAGCCATAGTCCTAGTTCTCTGAAACACCTACAGCATCCACAATGTAATCAAATCACATAAATATACAACAAAACCAAAAAAGAGCAAGAAAACTTCAAAAATAGATGTAAGAATCTTCCACAACAGAACAGCAGTATGAAACAACACCCCACTGAAAAGATTTTGCACCACTAACAAATGTCTCTACACCAGAAATTCCACATCATTAACATTTATTTATTTATTTATTTTTTATTATTTTTTAACATCTTTATTGGAGTGTAACTGTTTTACAATAGTGTGTTAGTTTCTCCTTTGCAACAAAGTGAATCAGTTATACATATACATATGTTCCCATATCTCTTCCCTCTTGCGTCACCCTCCCTCCCACCCTCCCTATCTCACCCCTCCAGGTGGTCGCAAAGCACAGAGGTGATCTCCCTGTGCTATGCGGCAGCTTCTCACTAGCTATCTGTTTTACATTTGGTGGTGTGTATATGTCCCTGCCACTCTCTCACTTCGTCACAGCTTACCCTTCCCCCCACAATATCCTCAAGTCCATGCTCTAGTAGGTCTGTGTTTTATTCCCGTCCTATCACTAATCTCTTCATGACATTTTTTTTCTTAGATTTCATATATATGTGTTAGCATATGGTATTTGTTTTTCTCCTTCTAACTTACTTCACTCTGTATGACAGACTCCAGGTCTATCCACCTCATTACAAATAACTCAGTTTCATTTCTTTTTATGGCTGAGTAATATTCCATTGTATATATGAGCCACATCTTCTTTATCCATTCATCTGTTGATGGACACTTAGGTTGCTTCCATGTCCTGGCTATTGTAAATAGAGCTGCAATGAACATTTTGGTACATGACTCTTTTCGAATTATGGTTTTCTCAGGGTATATGCCCAGAACTGGGATTGCTGGGTTGTATGGTAGTTCTATTTTTAGTTTTTTAAGGAACCTCCATACTGTTCTTCATAGTGGCTGTATCAATTTACATTCCCACCAGCAGTGCAAGAGTGTTCCCTTTTCTCCACACCCTCTCCAGCATTTATTGTTTCTAGAGTTTTTGATGATGGCCAATCTGACCGGTGTGAGATGATATCTCATTGTAGTTTTGATTTGCATTTCTCTAATGATTAATGATGTTGAGCATTCTTTCATGCGTTTCTTGGCAATCTGTATATCTTCTTTGGAGAAATGTCTATTTAGTTCTTCTGCTCATTTTTGGATTGGGTTGTTTGTTTTTTTGTTATTGAGCTGCATGAGTTGCTTATAAATTTTGGAGATTAATCCTTTATCAGTTGCTTCCTTTGCAAATATTTTCTCCCATTCTGAGGGTTGTCTTTTGGTTTTGTTTATGGTAGCCTTTGCTGTGCAAAAGCTTTTAAGTTTCATTAGGTCCCATTTGTTTATTTTTGTTTTTATTTCCATTTCTCTAGGAGATGGGTCAAAAAGGATCTTGCTGTGATTTATGTCATAGAGTGTTCTGCCTATGTTTTCTAAGAGTTTGATAGTGTCTGGCCTTACATTTAGGTCTTTAACCCATTTTGAGTTTATTTTTGTGTGTGGTGTTAGGGAGTGTTCTAATTTCATACTTCTACAGGTAGCTGTCCAGTTTTCCCAGCACCACTTATTGAAGAGGCTGTCTTTTCTCCACTGTATATCCTTCCCTCCTTTATCAAAGATAAGGTGGCCACATGTGTGTGGGTTTATCTCTGGGCTTTCTATCCTGTTCCATTGATCTATATTTCTGTTTTTGTGCCAGTACCATACTGTCTTGATTACTGTAGCCTTGTAGTATAGTCTGAAGTAAGGGAACCTGATTCCTCCAGCTCCATTTTTCGTTTACATCATTAACATTTAAACCAAGCAATGTAATAAATTATTACATAGAACCAACCAATGTAATACATGACAATAATTGTGAGAAGTAAAAACACATGATTAGGGACTTCCCTGATGGCACAGTGGATAAGACTCCACACTTCCAATGCAGGGGGCCTGGGTTTGATTCCTGGTCAGGGAACTCCATCCCACATGCATGTGCAACTAAGAGTTAAGATGCCACAACTAAGGAGCCCATGGTCCACAGCTAAGGAGTTGTCAAGCCGCAACTAAGGAGCCTGCCTGCCACAACTATGGAGCCAGACAGCCAAAACTAAGGAGCCCACAAGTAGCAACTAAGGAGGCTGCCTGCTGCAACTAAGACCGGGTGCAACCAAATAAATATTTTTTTAAAAAAACATGATTATATCACTAGATGAAGAAAAAGCTCTAAACAAATTCCAGTCCTATTTTATAATATAAACACTCACAAAAGTAGGAGTAAAAGCAAATTTTTTCACTCTGATGCAGAGCATTGTACAAACCATGCAGCAAATGTCACGCTCATTATTGAAGACTGAAAGGTTTACTTCTGAACATCAGAAACAAGGTCAGGATGGTGGCTGTAACCACTGTTCCTCAATGTTGTACTGGTAGTTCTACCCAAATCCATGAGGAAAGACATAAAAGGTATCCAGATATGAAAGTAGAAATTAAAACCAAGTCTTTTCACAATACAGTTGACATCATCTGTATGTATACAAGTTTAAAACATAAATAATTTCAGCTAGCCAACTAATTCACAAACTAACAAGACAAAATGTCAATACACAAAAATCTATTTACTTTTTAAAAAAAGATTTATTTATTATTTATTTATTTTTGTCTGTGTCGGGTCTTAGTTGCAGCACACGGTACCTTTGTTGTGGTGCACAGCCTTGTCTGTAGTTGTGGCGTGAGGGTTTTCTCTCTCTAGTTGTGGCACACGGGCTCCAGAGCGCGTGGGCTTAGTTGCCCTGCAGCATGTGGGATCTTAGTTTCCTGACCAGGGATCGAACCGGCATCCCCTGCATTGCAAGGTGGATTCTTTACCAGGGAAGTCCCTCTACTTACTTTTATAAACTACCAGTTAATAAGCTCAAAAGGCATTTAAGAAGGGAGCTCCATTTTAAATAATGTCAACATGATTAGAATATTTAGGAATAGCTTTAATCAAGGTGCAAGACTGGTACACAGAAAATGAAAAAACATGGCTGAAATAAATGAAAGAAAACCTAAATAGATATGAAGACATCCCATGGTGATGGGAAAACTTAATATTGTTAATATGGCAATAAAGCACAAAGAGATCTAGAGTCAATGTGATCTCAGTGAAAATTTGGGAAGCAATACACAAGCTGATTATGACATCCATATGGATTTTCTAGGGACCCCTAAAAAACAAAAACAAACTTGAAAAATAAAATCAAAGTTGGAGGCACACATTTGCCAATTTAAAATCTCAGTACAAAGCAACAGTAAATGAAACATTGTGATACTAGCATAAAGATATACATATAAATGAAACTGGATAAACAACCCAAAAAGAAACCCATCCTGCTAGAATAAAATAATTTTTGACATAGGCAGACAACATTCAATTAAGGAAAGAATGGTCTTTTCAACAAATAGTGCTAGGCAACTGACTATCCACGTGCACGGGAATGAAATTTGACCCTTACCTCACACCACAAAGAAACTTAACTCAAAATAAATAAAAGTCAATCAACCCTTCATATGCGTGGGTTCTACAACCATGTATTCAAACAATTATGGATATAAAATACTGCAGAAAACAATTCCAAAGGTTCCAAAGTGTAAATATTGAATTTCACTTCCAGTTAGTTCTTTAGATAGCATATACATTGTATTAGGTATTATGACTAATCTAGAGATAATTTAAAGTATACAGGAGAATGTGCGCATACGATACATGCAAATACACCATTTTATATAACAGACATGAACGTCTGTGGATTTTGATATCCACAGGGCACATCTGGAACCATTCCTCTAGGAATACTGAGGAATAACTATATAAAATCTCAAAGCAAACAAGGCTATAAGTCTTCACGACCTTGGGTTTCACTATGGTTTCTTAGATCTAACACCAAGAGACAATCAATGAAAGGAAAAATAAATGCAATTCCTCAAAATTAAAAACTTTTGTGCATCAAAAGACACTGTCTATAAAGTGTAAAGAAAATAGAAAATAAAAATAGAAAATACTGACACATTATATATGTGATAAAACTGTTATCCAGAATATATCAGGAACTGTTACAACTGATCAGCAGAAACACAAACAAGCCCATATTTTAAATGAATAAAGGACTTGAATAGACCTTTCTCCAGAAGAGATGTATGATTTGTCAACAAGCATAGGCAAAGATGTCAAACATTTTCCAGGCAAGATATTTATTATACATGATATGAGTCCATGGGCAATTATTAGAGAGCAGTAGTCCCTATATAACTTCAGGGTGTTTGGATGAGGATAATATAATGACAAGTGGGGCTTCCCTGGTGGCGCAGCGGTTGAGAATCCGCCTGCCGATGCAGGAGACACGGGTTCGTGCCCCGGTCCGGGAAGATCCCACATGCCGCGGAGCGGCTGGGCCCGTGAGCCGTGGCCGCTGAGCCAGCGCTTCCGGAGCCTGTGCTCCGCAACGGGAGAGGCCACAACAGTGAGAGGCCCGCGTATCGCAAAAAAAAAAAAAAAAAAAAAGAATATATAATGACAAGTGCCCTTGACCAGTGAAGGAGTATGTGATGAATAATTGTAAGTCTATTAGGAATACACAAATTGAGCTGGTTATAATTATTCCCCATAAAAATTATATAAGCATTAGGTACACTGTGTAGTATGTTAATGGGTTTAGAATTGTTGTAATTCATGGTATATCTCATGCACAAATTGCAGTAACATACGTGAAAGAACTATTGATTTCTCAATAAAAGCTTCTACATCCACTTTTGGCAATCAGAGCTCTAACCCATACAGGGGTGTTTGTACCATAAAAGCTAACCTGCATGATAATCAAATGAAAATGCTGGATGAAGACTTAGATAATGTTTGAACTCAGTACTGAATTATTAAAAAGGAGTAAGTCTTTAGATAGATGGAATGAGCTGATGAGGAGTATTAGTAATGAGTCATATTTTTAGAGGCAGTAAAGACGCTGACACTCAAAGAAGGTTAATGAAAAGTTAAGGCTATTGTCATTAAATTGGTTAAAGAGAAACAGGATAATAAAACTAATTAGCAAATTGTAAGTTGTATTCATTCAAATTGTATTATTTCTGGACAATTATGCTAGTGGTATTAATATAATAGCTTGAATGATAGTTTTTAACCCTGGTGGCGCAGTGGTTGAGAGTCCGCCTGCCATTGCAGGGGACACGGGTTCGTGCCCCGGTCCGGGAAGATCCCACGTGCTGCGGAGCGGCTGGGCCCGTGAGCCGTGGCCGCTGAGCCTGCGCGTCCGGAGCCTGCGCTCCGCAACGGGAGAGGCCACAGCAGTGAGAGGCCTGCATACCGCAAAAAAAAATCAAAATAAAAAAAATAAAATTGAGAAAGGTTGAGATTGTATACATAATTGATGCCATAGGTGTTTGGGTTTCTTTAACATCTTTATTGGAGTATAATTGCTTTACAATGTTGTGTTAGTTTCCGCTGTATAACAAAGTGAATCAGCTATACATACACATATATCCCCATATCCCCTCCCTCTTGCGTCTCCCTCCCACCCTCCCTATCCCACCCCTCTAGGTGGTCACAAAGCACCGAGCTGATCTCCCTGTGCTATGCGCTGCTTCCCACTAGCTGTCTGTTTTACATTTGGTGGTGTGTATATGTCCATGCCACTCTCTCACTTCGTCCCAGCTTACCCTTCTCCCTCCCCATGTCCTCAAGTCCATTCTCTACGTCTGCATCTTTATTCCCGTCCTGCCCCTATGCCATAGGTGTTTGATACTATTACTGAAAGGGATAAAACTACTACAGTCTCACAAACTACAAATACTACTAAAATGATGGGTGTTAAGCTAGCTTGAGTAAAATAAGCATTCAGAATTATTAGAGTTGCTATAATGAATGAGGATATTATTTCCTCTAGGCATAGGAGGAAGGATGTTAACTAGAATCCGTACATTAATAGCCCTAAGAGGTAAACTGAAATGACAGAATAATATTTATGTATACTAAAGGAATTTAGCAACTATAAATTTAATCAAATGTAATGACTCAAAATTGTACGTTTTAGTTTAAACTAATTATCATATTTGGAACCCTCTAACCTCTTGTCTTCACTTGTAGGCTACACTTATTGCTAACAGTGAAATTAGGATTCGAGCTATAATTAGTGTGGTGATTTGATTTTTTTCCTTTGGGATGCTACAGGCAGACGCAAAGGGAGGGCAATTTCAACATCAAAGAGGAGAAAAATAACAGCCACTTTAAAAAATTTTATGGAATAAGATAGGCGTGGTGATCCTATAGGGCCATACATTCATACAGACTTGATTTTTCTGTGTGTTTACTTCAGGAAGTCGGAACATAATAAACACAAGTAACGAAACCAGTAATATATTCATAAGTAATGCTAATAATATAAAGTTGATTATTCTTTTTCTGACTCTACCAAAACTATTTGACTGGAAGTCAGTTTTAGCACTTACTACTAAAAGAATAAGACCCTCATCAGTAAGTGGAGATGTGCAGGAACAGCCATAATACATCTAACAAGTGTCAATATCACGCAGCAGCTTCAAAGCCGAAACGATGATCAGAGATACGGTGAAATTTTAGTTCGTGTAAAAAGCAGATAATTAGGAAACAAGAGCCAATGATCATGCACAGGCCATGGAAGCCTGTAGCTACGAAGGATGTTGATCTGTATACTCCATCTGGGACTGTGAAAGGTGCTTTGTAATGTTCTGAGGCTTGCAAGAGTGTGAAGTGAACTCCCAAACAGATTGCAATAAAAACTGTTTGAAGTATATTCTTACAATTTCCATCTACCAGGCTGTGGTGAGCTCAAGGAACACACACACCAGAGGACAATAAGACAGAGATGTTGGGAAGTGGTACTTGCTTCTACTGCGTTACGGAGCAAATGTCCGTCGGTGGTCAGCAACTGCCGAGTACAAATGTAGGGGGCAAGGCCTGAGTGATTACAGCTATTAAGAAGCGGATAAAAAAAGAGAGCGTCTAAAGTAATAAATAAAGTGCCTTCTCAGATGATGTCTCGTTATAAGCACAAGTATAATAAAAAACACTGAGTTTAAATGGAATCACATGTGAGACTAACTGTTATGAGAAGAGCTGAAGAGCCTCCTGTGAGAGGTCGGGGGCTGGGATTTACTATATAATATGCAGGGACCTGGTGGGTCATTATGGACGTAGAGGCTTACTAACAGTGTGAATATGTAATCTCAAATAATACTGCAAATAACACTGCAAATTCAAGTAAAGTGAGTAGAATTAGAATAACAAATTTCATGAAGGCTACTACTTATTAGGGCCAGGACTGTCCCTCCCAATTAAGTAAATAAATACATGGCCAGCTGTGATATTAGCAAGTAGTCGTATGGCTAGAACTATCGGTTGGATAAGTAACCTAATAGTTTCAATAATTATTAGCACAGGGATAAGAAGGTTTAATGTTCCTTGTGGTAGCAAATTGGATAGAGATGATTTTGTTTTATGACAGAAGCTGCTTATTACAGTTCCTGCTCACAAAGAGATGGCTATCTCCAAATGTATTGAAAGCGGCGTCAGAATTGTAAATGGATGTGGTAAGACAGCTAGTATAAGTTTGTCCAGCTGATGAATAAGTAATGTAAGCATTAATTTTCAAGTTTGTTCTTTATAGTTCTTGATGGCCATGATTTGTTTTGACATGAGTTAAACTACTCATTGTTGAAGAGAAATTGTACATTTGTGAATCACTCACTTGGGTGTGGTGAATAAAATACTTGGAAACCGGGCTTCCCTGGTGGCGCAGTGGTTGAGAGTCCGCCTGCCGATGCAGGGGACGCGGGTTCGTGCCCTCGTCCGGGAAGATCCCAGATGCCGCGGAGCGGCTGGGCCCGTGAGCCGTGGCCGCTGCGCCTGCGCGTCCGGAGCCTGTGCCCCGCAATGGGAGAGGCCGCAGCAGTGAGAGGCCCGCGTACCGGGAAAAAAAAAAAAAAAAAATACTTGGAAACCTAATAATTAAAATAACATTAGGCAAAGCAAATAGATTTTTCATTCACTTTGTTTCTCAAGGGGTGGAGTATTTTGGTATTTTAATTCATTTTACTTCTTGGCTTCCTATATAAATACATATTCACATTTTTACCTAAAATATAATAGAACTAAACATATTGATATAATGATAATAAGTCATGCTGGTGGACGTAGTTGCGGCATATCATTAACAGGAGGTTTAAACTGCCAGTCTTCAACTGAAAAGGGTAACGCTATTTAGCGTCTTCATGAAACTACAGTATGAACAGAGATTATTTCTCAAAATATTTTAGTGGGGTGGACGCCACGATGATAGGTGTATAACTATGCTTTAACCCACAAAGTTCTGAGCATTGCTCACAATAGACGCCTGATTGTCAATTTCAGGGTTCTTTAATTTAAGCGTCCCTGGAAAGCATTTGTTTTTAGGTCCAAAAAAAATATATCTGGTGAGTGTAAAACACGTTCAGATGAAATTATGTATGAATTATTCTCCCTGCTAGTAGACCTACTCAGTTGTCTACTTCTAGAAGTCAGAATTCTGGTTTTTAGACCTGGTGTGGGTGGTATATAGAAGTCAAAACTTAAGTTTTCATAATCTGTGTATTTCTAGCTTCAGTATCATTGATGGCCTATAGGTTCGACAGTTAGGGAAGGGTTATTAATTTCATTTATTATGTAAAACATTCATAAGGATGGTAGGGTAATTAAGATTAGAATGACGGCTGGTAGAATGATTTAAATGGTTTCTACTTCTTATGCATCTATTGCATGTGTATGAGTCAGTTTAGTTGTCAGTATGAGAGAAATAATATACAGAATTAGAAAATTTATCAAAAAAGGATGATGAATGGGTGATCATGAAAATGTAAAAGTTCTTTCATAATACGTGATATTGCATTGTGAAGCCTCGTTGAAATGGATATGCTATAGAGAGATACAGGATTTTTCACCTCTGATGTAACTTTGATAAAGTTACGTACTTTTTTACTTATATCTCACATATTGAAAAAGACATAATGTTTATGGTGTTGGCTTTAAACCAGTTGAAGAGGTTTTGATTCCTTCCTTTCTTATTTTAAATTTGCATAAATACACCCCCCAAACATAGGCTATGGTTGAGTGCATCCATGTAATTATTCTAGATTAGTCACACTTACCTACACTACTGAGATTCCTTCTTTGGATGCAAATGCTTCTCAAATTAAGAAAAGTGTTAGCATTATTAGTTAGTTAGTTAACTGCTATTAGTTACAGGAATGAGCCTATAAATACAATGATATTTCACTTTGTGTGTACATCAGAGTAGTCGGAAATAACTCGGGGGCACCCGCGAAAAGCCAAGAAAGTGCTGCGAGAAGAAAGTCATATTTACTCCTACAAATAAAGTCGTGAACTGAACTTTGTGCGTGTTGTGTTAAGTGTATAGCCTGAAGATAGTAGAGATCACTGTACGGTTCAAGGACTGCTGGCATCAGCTTCTATTGATGACAGCAGTAGGAGTAAGAACGTTGGAAGAAGTCGTCAAAAGCTTCTATTATGTAGTCAAGGAAATGCTACATTGGGGACTCCAATTATTAGTGGGACAAGTCAGTTTCCAAGTCCTCCAATTATAATGAGCATAACTAAAAAAATGATGACAAATGCATGGGATGTTACGACGACACTGTAAATTCGTTCGTCTGCAGGTTCGCCTACTACAGCATGGAGTAATGGATGCAAAGCGGTGTCTACTAGTGCAGCTCAAGCCCCAAATAGTAAATATAAAGTGCTGATCTTGGTGATTTGTTGGAAATAATCAACAGTGTGTCAACATACGTAAAATGGCTGAGCAAGCCCTGGAATGTGAATCTAAAGACAGGTTATGCCCTCTTTTTGCCAAGCCCTGTGGTGAATTGCAAATCCCCCCCCCAAAAAAAAAATCACCTTCAATTTTGCCAATGCTTCTCCCACCTTTTCCTTCTGGATGGCGGGAGAAACAGACTGATGGCAGCTGACTAGAGGACTGACCTTCAGCAAAAAGTGTGTGGGATGCAAGCACAGCATTAAGTCAATTATACTTCCTTACACCTTCTAAATCTCTTGGTCTATATTAACCTAAATTCCTAGTCCAGCACTGATCGAACGGGTGTAAAGGGTAGTAATAATGTGGCTATTAAGGTTAGTAATGATAGAAAGTTTATTTATTTTGTATGTTCAAATTCTCATTTTATGTTTCTGTTGTTTATCAATGAAAATATAGTTACTGATGTGGAGGATTTTAGCTGCATGGATAAATATATGTTGAGTAGTGCTATGATGACTACTAGTTGAGGAGAATATTATCTTTTTTATTATGTTTCTCATATATTTTTCTCATATTTATAGATCTATTCTTTTTCATATTCTTTTC
Organism: Kogia breviceps; assembly: GCF_026419965.1. Taxonomy (NCBI): domain Eukaryota; kingdom Metazoa; phylum Chordata; class Mammalia; order Artiodactyla; family Physeteridae; genus Kogia; species Kogia breviceps. The sequence continues at coordinate 118,715,213 of NC_081317.1, read as the reverse complement.
CATTATAGATTATTACAAGATATTGAATACAGCTCCCTGTGTTATACAGTAGGTCCTTGTTGTTTATTTTATACATAGTAGTATGTATCTTAATCCCAAACTCCTAATTTATCCCTCCCTCCCTTTTCCCTTTGAAAACCATAGATTTGTTTTCTATGTCTGTGAGTCTGTTTCTGTTTTGTAAATAAGTTCATTTGTATCATTTTTTTTACATTCCACATATGGGTGAAATCGTATTACATTTGTCATTCTATCTGACTTACTTCATTTACTATGATAATCTCTAGTTCCATCCATGTTGCTACAAAGGGTATTATTTCTATTTTATGGCTGAGTAATATTCCAGTGTGTGTGTGCGTGTGTATGTGTGTCTGTGTGTGTCTGTATATCACATCTTCTTTATCCATTCATCTGTCAGTGGACATTTCGGTTGCTTCCACATCTTGGCTATTGTAAATAGTGCTGCTATGAACACTGGGGCGCATGTATCTTTTTGAATTAGGTTTCTGTCTTTTCCAGATATATGCCCAGAAATGGGACTGCTGGATCCTATGGTAGCTCTATTTTCAGTTGTTTAAGGAACCTCCATACTGTTCTGCATAGTGGCTGCACCAGTTTACATTCCCACCAACAGCGCAGGAGGGTTCCTGTTGCTCCTGCATTTAGTACTTGTAGACTTTTAATGATGACCATTCTGCCTGGGGTGAGGTGGCACCTCACTGACATTTATTTTATTTTATTTTTTGCGGTACGCGGGCCTCTCACTGCGGTGGCCTCTCCCGTTGCGGGGCACAGGCTCCGGACGCGCAAGCCCAGCGGCCACGGCTCACGGGCCCAGCCGCTCCGCGGCACGTGGGATCTTCCCGGACTGGGGCACGAACCCGTGTCTCCTGCATCGGCAGGCGGACTCTCAACCACTGCGCCACCAGGGAAGCCCTTATTTTTGATTTTGTTCAGGGTAAATGGCAGAACTATGGGTTGTCTGTCCTTATAAGCCTTACATATCTAAGTAATTGGCACAGTTAGGAGGCTAGCTCGTAGTTAACTAACTTTGGGTTGGAGAAGTGAGGGCAATATGATTGTTAGACAGGTGAACTGAATCTTACATAGCTATATGTTGGCCTTGTTTTAGGAGTCTGGCAGGTTGTTGATGGCATACAAAGTATGAGATTTAGCAGGAGGTAAGAGGGTTTGATTAAGCAAGCTATTTACCTGAAATGCGCATGTGCACTTCTGTGTGTAATTGCTCTATGTTCCGGGACCACTGGCTCAGTGACACGTTATGGTGGATGATGTTGGTAAATAATCCTCAATTTAAGCTCAGCTACAAGTTGCTTGACTGTGTTAAGGCCACTGATGTCCACAGCCAAGGCACAGCAGCCCCCCAAATTAAAAAATTCCAAATGCATGAAACCAGTTATGTGTGAGCATGGCCTGATTAGTCATGAGTCCATTGTGACGTCCTATTTAAGAGGAAAGAGTAGGTGAGATGACCCTGAAGTAAGAACTAGATGCCAGATATAGTTCACTTATAGAAATCTGTATGGTTCACGGGCCAGAAATGCAGACAGGCACATTTTAGCGCAAGCTGATGGTTTCTTGGGGCTTCATCATTGAGTCCTAGTTATCAGCAATGATAAGCATGTTGACTGGAAATGATCTGACAATGTATTATGTATGATTAATACACATACGTACTATATAGTATTAGTCACTTCAATTACCCCCGTAAAAACTCAGAGAGACTGGAACCTAGTGTGCATTGAAATGTTTAATGTGTTACATAACATCTATACACCGATGTACATGATATACACATGAGATAACTCACGATTACACATATTATATATGTGGAAGGGCATATAATTCTCAAAGTACATAGTAATGTTAGTTTTTATGATGTCAATTTTTAATACTTATATATAGCGCTCAACAGTAGTATTTACGTCCCCTAAGCAAATTGTTCAAGGAATAGTTTAAGCAGAAATTCAGCTTTGGGTGCTGATGAGACAGCTGGAGTTTCTTCCTTGAGTCTTAGGGAGAAATGTTGCTGTTTCTTACAAAGACTCTTAATTGTAGGAGGTTATTTTCAATTGACGCCTATTAGTGGTATAAAGACAAGAATTAGAAGAAAGTATAGAATAGATGCTAGTTGCCTGATGATAATAAATAGGTGATCAATGGATTGTCTTCCAATTCATGTAAGTGTTAATTGGCCCACAACTAGGAATCCAAATAAACATTGGCTAAGAGGTCAGAACGTTATACTTTGTTGTTTTGCTGTATGAAGTACTGGAACAATAGCTAAAATCATGATTGAGAAGATTAATATACCTCCTATTCATTGTGAATGGATTGCAGAATTGCACATGCAAATTAAAACTATCATTCTGGGGCTTCCCTGGTGGCGCAGTGGTTGAGAATCCGCCTGCCGATGCAGGAGACACGGGTTCGTGCCCCGGTCCGGGAAGATCCCACGTGCCGCGGAGCGGCTGGGCCCGTGAGCCGTGGCCGCTGAGCCTGCGCGTCCGGAGCCTGTGCTCCGCAATGGGAGAGGCCACAGCGGTGAGAGGCCCGCGTACCACAAAAAAAAAACAAAAAAAAAAACTATCATTCTGGTTTCATGTGAGGGGGAACATTGAAGGGCTTAGCTGGAGTATCATTTACTGCTTCTCCTAAAAGGTCAGATGAGACTACTACTAGGATTAGTAAGATTATTAATAAGAATAAAGCAAACAAGATAGCCTTTATTTTGTAGTATGGGTGAAATGAGATTTTGCCCGTATTGGATGAGATCCCTGTTGGATTATTAGAGTCTATTTCATGAAGGAATACTAAGTAAACAACTGCTAAAGCTGCAATAACAAAATGGGAGAAAAAAGTGCAAGGGGAAGTATCAGGTAAGGGTGGTTTTATCAGCTGAGGATTCTCCTTTGATTCCTCTGACGGCATTAGTGCCAAGGTAAGGAATTGCTAAAAGGAAACTGGTAATGACTGTTTCTCCTCAAAAGGACACGTAGCCTCATGGTAAGAGGTAACCTATAAATGCTATGGCTGTTAATAAAACAGTAATGTGATTCTGATGTTTCACGTTTCTAAGAAGGTGTAAGATCCACAATGCAGGCCTCATGCTACATGGATAAATAAGCAGTTAAAGAATATAGAGGCTCTGTTTTCATGAAATTATCAAAGAATTCATAGGTTGTTTACATCTTGTTACATACGAGTTATGGATGAGAAGACAGTTATTGCACCTGATGTATAGTGTATTTCTAGAATTAAACCTGTTATGATTTGCAAAATTAAACAAATACAAAGCAAAGAATGGGCATTTCATTGTGATGAGATGTTTGATGGGGCTGGTAGATCAATAAATGCACTGTTAATGATTTTGATGACTGTGTGGAATTTTCAAACGTTGGTCACTAGTGTTCTTATAGTTGAAAAACAACGATGATTTTTCATTACATTGGCATGGTTCCATTCCATGTAAGAATAATGACGACATACACTGTATTTTAAGTACTATTTTTGTTGTTAGTTTTTTGTGTGTTTTTTTTGCGATACACGGGCCTCTCACTGCTGCGGCCTCTCCCGTTGGGGAGCGCAGGCTCCGGACGCGCTGGCTCAGCGGCCACGGCTCACGGGCCCAGTCGCTCCGCGGCACGTGGGATCCTCCCGGACCGGGGCACGAACCCGTGTCCCCTGCATCGGCAGGCGGGTTCTCAACCACTGCGCCACCAGGGAAGCCCTGTTGTTAGTTTTATGAGGTTTTTCTTCAAAACCTTCACAGATTTGTAGTGGGTTTGGATTTATTTCCATGGTAGAACTGGTTGTATTATTGCAATGAATTCTGATGGATCATTTTTGGGCTTAATGGTTTTTAAAATTTATTTAGGGTGACTGTTAATAGTTTTTGGTTATGCAACAGCTATGGCTACAAAGCAGTATCCTGAGGTTTGAGGTTCTAATAAAATTATCTTAGGTATACTTCCTTTATGTTGTTATGGAAATACTAATTAAAACCACAATGTAATATTTAGTCACATTCACTAAAAGGTTACAATCAAGAACCAATAAAAATATTAGCAACAATATTGAGAAATTGGAACCCTTATAGTTTGCTTGTGGAAATGGAAAACGGTACAGACTATATGTACAATAAATAGTGTGGCATTTTCTCAAAAAGATGAAAATATAACTACCACTTTTTTCAACAACTCCAATCTTAGATATATACCTCAAAGAACTGAAAACAGGTGTTCAAACAAGAACTGGTACACAAATTTTCATAGCAAGATTATTCACAATAGCCCAAAAGGTAGACACCATTCAAAAGTCCATCAGTGGATGAAATGGATATGCAAAATAGGGTAGATTCAAAGACTTCCATTTTTCTGCTATATAAAAAATAAAGTGAGGGCTTCCCTGGTGGCGCAGTGGTTGAGAGTCCGCCTGCCGACGCAGAGGACACGGGTTCGTGTCCCGGTCCGGGAAGATCCCACGTGCCGCAGAGCGGCTGGGCCCGTGAGCCGTGGCCGCTGAGCCTGCGCGTCCGGAGCCTGTGCTCCGCAACGGGAGAGGCCAGAGCAGTGAGAAGCCCGCGTACCGCAAAATAAATAAATACATAAATAAATAAAATAAAGTGAAATGGTGCAGCCACTGTGGAATACACTATAGCAAAAACTTAACATGAAATTAACATATGAAATGTCAATTCCACTTCGGGGTGTATACCCAAAAGGTTTGAAAGCAGGGACTGAAACACATATTTGTGCACTCATATTCATACCAGTGCTATTCATACTGGTCAGAGATGGAAGGAATCCAAGTGTCCACGGATAGATGATTCCATAAACAAATTGTGGTATATACACAATGGAATATGATTCAGCCTTTAAAACTAAGGTAGTTCCGACACATGCTACAATGTGGATGAACCTTAAAGTCATTATGTTAACTGAAACAAACCAGACCAAAAAGGCACAAACATGCTATGATTTCACTAGTATGAGATACCCTAATAAGTCAAATTCAAAGAAAGAAAGTAGAATGTGATTCCCAGGGGTTGAAGAGAGTTGGTGTTTAATGTATGTAAATGTGGTTAATGTCGTAGAATTACATACTTAAAGTGGTTGAAATGGCAAACATTACGTTGTATGGATTTAATCACAATGACAAACATGAATGAAGTACTCATACATGCTACAACATGAATGAACATTGAAAACATCCGAAGAGAAAGAAGCCATACAGCAAAGACCACCCAGATCGTATTCATTTACGTACTTTAAATCCATCGAGGTTCTATAAATAAGGGAAAGTCTCAAGAACAGTTCCAGAAAAAGAAAACTGGATCAGAATAGAAAACCACATTTCCATGTAGTTGGGGCAAGTGGTAAAAGCTGAACAGGGCCCGTGGATGGGATTATAAAGTGAAAACCATAATAATTCCTCATTTGGCGGTGGTCCACTGGGAGAGTGTCTCTGTTTGAGGTCGAACACACTGGAGGTTTTCATTTAGATTGGCAGATGTGGAAAATCAATGATGACTGAGGAATCTGGGCTTCGAGATAAAGTGTACATTGTTCCGCTACTGCAAGTTTTCTGTATCTCTGAAATTACTACAAAGTAAATACATTTTCCAAACAACCATGTCAATACCACGCCTGAAAAGTAGAAAAGACATCAAACTTCATCATAAGGGCCAAGCCCTAGCCAGATCCAGTTCTCCCAAAATGATGAAGCTCATTTTTATTGTAAGAGTCCCCATGTTATTAAAAGGCACTGTGAGAAGATTTTATTAGGAACCACTATGTCTTGGCTGTTGCATACAGCTTGGGATATGGTAGAAATAGTGAGATTTTTGCATTCCAATTTTCAACCTCAAACCACCAAAAAAAACTATTAAGAGTAATAAAGGAATTTACTAAGTTTGCACTATACAAAAGCAGTACACAAAAATCAGTTGACTTTCTAGATACTAATAAAATTTCAGAAAGAGAAATTAAGAAAACAATCCCGTGTAACAATAGCATTAAAAAGAACAAAATACCTAGGAATACATTTAACCACGGATGTGAAAGATCTGCACACTGAAAATTATAAAACACTGATAAAGAAATTAAGACACAAATAAATGCAAAGATAGTCCATGCTCAGGTGTGGGAAGTATTAATACTGTTTAAACACTCATTCCGCCAAAGTGGGGTACACAGTAATTGCAATCTCTACCAAATTCAAACGGCATTTCTCACAGAAACAAAACAATCCTACCACTTGTATGGAACAACAGAGAACCCCAAATAGGAAAAGAAGTCCTGAGAAACGAGACCACAGCCGGACGTATCTTGCTCCCTGACTTCAAACAATATGATGAGGCGACTGTAACCAAAACAGTGTGATATTGGCACAAAAATAGGCACATACACCAGAGCAACAGAATAGAGAGCACAGAAATACACCCATTCGTATGTGGCCAGTTATTGTGCAACAAAGGAGCCATGAACACAAAATAGGGAAAGGACAGCCCTCTCAACAAACAGTGCCAAGAACGCTGGACGCCACAGGCCAAAGAACAACAGTAACTTAGTAAATTCCACAGTTTTCCACATCAAGCCCTTCCTCTTCTGGGTCCTCTGGAAATGGACCCCCCCACCCCCCTTGGCATCAGCCACTCGCAGGAAGCTTCTCCCCACTTTCCCTCACCTTTCACTCCTGTGGTATCCTGAAGACGTCTGGCTCCTGCCTGCGTGGACTCCACCCAGCTCTGACCTGAAGCTGAACCCACGGCCGACCCTGAGGACGCTGAGCTTCTGTCGGCTGGGTGAGGTGCCCAGTTCCCGAAGGAACCGAGCCCGTCACTGGAACACAGACACCTCCAGGATCAGAGAGCTGGGTTTGGCGCCGCCTGCTGGCCGGCTGGGAACTGCAGGCCACAACAGCTCGCTTCAGTGGAGGCCATGCTCCCAGCTGGCAAGCCTGCAGAATCCACGAAATTTGGAACTTCAACCTGAAATGGAGCCATATAGCCCAGGACTTCTCCAAAACTAGTTATACAAAAAATAACTGGAAACCTTATGCAATCGAATGTAGACAGAAACTTTACAACTTACACCAAAGTTCACTCAAAACTGTCCACTGACAATTTTAAAATGCAAAACTATAAACACTCTAGAAGAAAACAAGAAGAAAATCTACCTACCCTGGGTTTGGTGATGAATTTTAACAAGCAAATCCCTAAAACTCTATTCAAAAAGAAGTAAAATTCATGACATGGACTTTAAAAAACTAAAAATTTAACTCTGTGAAAGACCTTACTCAGAAAACCTAAAGACAAGCCAGAAACTGAGAGAAATATATTTACAAAATACTTATCTGATAAAGGATTTGTAGTCACATTATACCAAAAACTCTAGAACAACCCCATTAAAAATGGGTAAAGATCTGAACACCTGCTCAAAGAAAATATACAGATAGTAAACAAGCATATTAAAATATGCTCACATCACATATCATTACAGAATTACAAATTAAAACAGTGAACTAGCACTGCCTATTAGAACCACTAAACTCCAGAAAGAATGACACTACTGATTGATGGAGGGTGAGGAACAAAATGAAGTCTCCTTTACTGCTGATGAAACACATATACAGCTACTTGGAAAGACACTTTGGCAGTTTTTTCAAAAGCTACAGGAGGCTCACCTGAGGATCCAACATCACACCTCTAGTATTTAGTCAACCACTTTGGAAAACAGTGTCCAAACAAAAACTATCAGGCAGTTATGCACTGCAACTCTTCTCATAATGGCTAGAAACTTTAAAATATCAGGATGTCCTCCAGTACATGAATGCACAAGCAAACTGGGAGACATCCAAGAGAAGGGGAGCTAATGCTACCCCCAAATATACCTCTTGGGCATAAGGATTATTTGTGACTGATTATTTTTAAAGAAGACACATGAGGATCTCTGAAACCCAATTCGAGATGGCTCTTCTGTGAGGCAAATGTACAGTGATAAGGGAAATCTCCATTTGAAAGGTAGTCTCCCGCTCTGCACCAGGAATAGAAGAATGACAGTCTTGGGAAACCCTTATCAGTAGTGAAGGCAAAGACTTAAATCTGCACAACCACCATCCCCTTCCTTTCTTTTGTTTTTAGACCACAACGGTATCTATGGTGATGTCTTGGGCTATTTCAGGGTGTTGCTCAATTTCCTGGGTTTCTCGCATGCACACAGGAGGTACACATTATTAAACTTGTTTGTACAACAACATGAAGGGAGTTAAACTATATACTTAAAATGATGTAAATGGGAAATGTCATGTTCTTTCTCTTTAATTACAATGGGAAAAAAATAATGTAGTACTGATACATGTTACAACATGAATAAACATTAAAAACATCATTAGTGAAAAAATTCCATGCAGAAAAGGCCACCCAGCTCCCATACTCATCGGGTCCGCTTTAAATCCATCAAGGTTGTCCAAATGAGGGAAAATGTCAGTAATGGTTCCAAAAAAAGAAAACTGGATCAGGATGGAAAAAGACATTTTTCTGCAGGTGGGACGGCTGGTGAAAGTGGAAGTGGGCCTGTGGATTAAATGACAATGTGGAAACAATACGGTTTCCTCATTTCAGGGTTATGTGCTGGTCCCTCTGGAGAATGCCCCCATGATGGATAAAACACATGGAGTATTTTGGGTGAAGTGGCAAATGTGAATACTTTTTACCATTACTGAAAGTTTTCTGTGCATTTAAAATTACTGGAAAGTGAATTACTTTTCAAAACAACCATCTCAATACCATGTCAGAAAAGCAGATAAGACAGACATCAAACTTTGTTATAGAGGCCAAGACTTACCCAGACCGAGTTCATCCGAAGCTGTGATACTAATTGCCCTTGTAGGAGTCCACATAGTATTAAGAAGCACTGTGGGAAGGGTATATTAGTAGCCACCATGTCTTGGGTCCTCTGGATGCCCTGGTGAAGGAGAAACAGTGAGATTTTAGAAATACAATTTCCCACCTCACTTCACAGAAAAGTTGTTCAAATAAATAAATTCAGTGAAGTTGAAGAATATGAAATCAATATACAAAAATCAGTAGTGTTTCCATACACTAATAATGAACCATCAGAAAGAAAAATTAAGAAAACAATCCCACTTACAACTGCATCAAAAAGAATAAAATATCTAGGAACAAATTTAACCAAGGACATGAAAGACCGGTACTTAGAAAACTATAAAGCGTTGATAAAGAAATTGAAGAAAACACAAATAAACAGGAAAATATTCCGTGTTCATGCATTGGAAGAATGCCTTAATAAAATGTCTATTGCAACCAAAGCCATCAACAAATTCACGGCAATCACAGTATAACATCCAATGGCATTTTTCATAGACATAGAAATAACAATCCTAGTATTAGTATGGAACAACTAAGGACCCTGCACAGCCAAGAGATTCTGCAAAAGAACACAGCTGGAGGCTTCTCCCTCCCTGACTTCAAACTATCACGGAGCTGTAGTAACCAGCACAGTGAGGAGCTGGCGCAAACACAGACACATGGACTAGGGGAACAGAAGAGAGCCCAGAAATAACCTCACATGTACGTGGTCAGTTACTTCATGAAAATCCGGGCAAGAACACACAAAGAGGAAAGGACCGGTGCCTCAAACAGTGCCAGGAAAACTGGACACCACAAGCCAAAGAACATCACTGGTCAACATCTACATCACACACAAAACTAAAAATCCAAGTTTCCACATCAAGCTCTTTCCTTCCGGAGTCCTCTGAGGATGGACCTCCCCCCTCAGCACTCAGCTGCACACAGGAAACTTCTCTCTACTTTGTCCTCATTTTTCCCCTCTTGCAGGGCCTCCTTGCTGGCGGGTACTGATGCAACCCAGCTCCTGTCAGCAGGGACGCAGCCCCACTATCCAGAAACCTGAGCCCTGACACATCCCAAGGAGACAAAGCCCCTCTCAGCTGTGCAGGGAGCCAAGTCTGAGGGCACAATGTGCCTGTGCCCTGCGGGTCAGAGAGGTGGGTTTGGCGCCCCCTGTGGGCCAGCAGAGAAGAGCAGGGAGCAGTGCTCTCACACACCCCAGAGGCCTCATCCCAAATGCAGTTCTGCTGTGGACACTAAGTTTGGAGATCCGAACTGAAACACAGCCAAATATCTCACCCTGTCTTCTCACCGTGTCTTCTCAGTAAATGGCTAAGGAACAATTATGTTAAAAAATCACATGGAATGAAATGAACATAGACACACACTTTACAACTGACACCAAAATTCACTCAAAATTGCCCATAGACAAATGACAAAACTATACAATTTTACAAGAAAACAGAAGAATTTCTACATGACCTTGGGTCTGGTGATGACTTGTTTTGTTCTGTCTTTTTCTTCCTTTGGCTGCGTTGGGTCTTCATTGCTGCACGCGGGCTTTCTCAAGTTGTGGCGAGTGGGGGATACTCTTTGTTGCGGTGCATAGGCTTCTCATTGTGGTGGCTTCTCTTTTTGTGGAGCACGGGCCCTAGAGCACACGGGCTTTGGTAGTTGAGGTGCATGGGCTCAGTAGTTGTGGCGCATGGACTTAGCTGCTCTGTGGCATGTGGGATCTTTCTGGGCCAGGGATAGAACCCATGTCCCCTGTATTGGCAGGTGGATTCTTAACCACTGTGCCACCAGGCAAGTCAAGGGTCTGGTGATGAGTTTTAGCACACAACACTAAAAGGCAATCTACAAAATTTTTAAAAATAAATTAATAACATGGACTTTAAAAAATTATACATTTCTACTCTGTGAAGGACCTTATTCAGAAATCCAAAAGACAAACCACAAACCAGGAGAAAATATCTTCAAAACATGCATCTGATAAAGGATTTGTAGCAAAATTATACCAAGAACTCTAGAGCAAACAATCCCATTAATAACTGGTAAAGATCGAAATAGACACCTGGCCAAAGAGGGTATACTGATAGTAAATAAATCAGACAAAAACATACTCAAGATCCTGGTGGAATGCATGTACAGCCAACTTTGGAAGATAGTTTGGCAGTTTTTTCCAAAGCTAAACAGTCTCATCTTAGGATACAATAAGCACACCTCTTGTATTTAGACAACTGCTTTGAAAAACTGTTCAAACAAAAACTAGCATAAAATAATGCACAACAGCTCTACTCAAAATGGCTTAAAAACTTAAAGATGGGGGGCTTCTCTGGTGGCGCAGTGGTTGGGAGTATGCCTGCCGATGCAGGGGACACGGGTTCGTGCCCCGGTCCGGGAAGATCCCACATGCCGCGGAGCGGCTGGGCCCGTGAGCCATGGCCGCTGAGCCTGTGCTCCGCAGCGAGAGAGGCCGCAACAGTGAGAGGCCCGTGTACCGCAAAAAACAAAAAACAACTTAAAGATATCAGGATATCCTTCTGTAGATGAATTCATAATCAAATTAGGCCACATAAATATCAAGGGGAGCAGAATATGCCACCCCAAGATATGCCTGTTTAACATAAGGATTATTTTGGACTGATTAAAAAACAGCAGACCCAGGAGAATGTTTGAAAATGCCCTTCTAGGAAGTAATTGTGCATTTATTAGGGAAATCTCCATTTGTAAGGATGTCTCCCTCCCTGTACCAGGAATTGAAGGGTGACTAAGTCTCAAGAAAAGCTTGTCAATGGAGAAGGCCGGGATGTAAATCTGCGTAATATCCATACCCTTGTTTACTGTACTTTGCCTCATAACCTCCCAACTGGCTTTCCCCACTCCCCTAACATCTTTCTTTTGTTTTTAGCTGAAAATAGCATTTAAGTTACTTGCTTGGGCCATTTCAGGGAGTGACTCAGTTTTCCTAGGTATCTTCCAAGTATACAGGAGGTATGCGTGCTATTAAACATCTACTTGTTTTTCTCCAGTTCTTCTGCGTTTCGTTACGGTGGTGGGGGTGGGGGGGGCGGCGATCTCAAGGAGAAACAAAGAAGTGTAGAGGGAAAATTATTTTTCCTCCCATACACATGCAATGGAATAGTACTCAGAAATATAAAGGAATGAACCACCAAACCATACAAAAATCATGGATGAATCTTCCATTTATATTGCTAAGTGAAAGAATGCAGCCTGAAGTTCTATACATGATATGACCCCACTTACACAACATTCTGGAAAAGGCAAAACAGAGTTAATAAACAGGCTATGAGGTAGTGGGTTAAACATTCCACATGATACTTTAGTGATGCTTACCTGCCACTATGCATGTGTCTAAACCCAAAGATTTTTAGACCCCAACAAGTAAATCATAATCTATCCAAATTTAGTTGTTTCTGATACGGGGATGTCATAGAGTGGAACAGAGAATGTAAGAAAGAGTCTGACTTAGAAATGTATGAAAAAAACTCACTGTGGGTGATGGGGACAAGATGGCTGACCTAAGTCAACCCTGGGAATGAACAGAACCTGCAGACCAAAGGCAATATATGCCCTACATAAACAGTGGACTCTTCAGTTCTTTCCCATAGGAGAAGTAGGTAACAGTCCTGAAACTACTGTATCAGCAATCAAAAGTAGCAAGCACTGAATTCAATAGAGGACAGGTGGTGGAAGCCAGGTTTCTTACCACTGCAGTGGGAAGTTACAGTCAAACAAAGGGAGAAGGTTACAATCTCCATGGCATAATGGATCAGGTTGGAGACATGAGCATAAATTATATTTAGCCTCACATGTTTACAGATATTTTACCACATAGAAATCCTTATATTTATGTGTATACGCACAGGCTGAAAAACATGCATACATTTCCACATATTGTCAGCTGAGCACATTTAGCTCCCACACGTATGTTTTGAATATCATTCTCTAATTAAAAAGGACCAGGGACTCTTTGAAGAAATGACTGAAACTATGATTGAGACACTAAATATACAAGCGAGGATAATCTTGAAGTATGAAAAAGAAATACAAAGAAAAAAAAACCCACAAGGAGAAATGTTAAATGAAAACAGAAGCCAAAGCAAGAATAAACTAAGCAACCTAATAATGCAGTGCTGGGTTGTAACCAGAAGTTTAAAATAACTAACCAGGTGTCCAAACTGGAAAAATTAATGATTACCTAGTTTTATTTGTATACACTCACAATTAATAATCTGAAAAGGAATTTAAGAAAACAATTCCCTTTTCAATAATGTCAACATTATTAAAATACTTTGGAATTTTTTTTTTTTTTTTTTTTTTGCGGTATGCGGGCCTCTCACCGTTGTGGCCTCTCCCGTTGCGGAGCACAGGCTCCGGACGCGCAGGCCCAGCGGCCATGGCTCACAGGCTTAGTCGCTCCGCGGCATGTGGGATCTTCCCGGACCGGGGCACGAACCCGTGTCTCCTGCATCGGCAGGCGGACTCCCAACCACTGCGCCACCAGGGAAGCCCAATACTTTGGAATTGATTTATTTAGGATGCAAGACTGGCACTTACAAAGCATTGCTGAAAGAAATCCTAAATAAATGTGAGGATATCCCATGGCGACAGAAGGACTTGTTAAGATGGCAGTAATATATAATGCAACCTACAGACTCAATGTGAATTCCAAAAGGCCTTTGGGAAGAAATACACAAGCTTACCCTAACATATATAGGGAACTACAAGGGACTCCAAAGAGAGGAGATAATCACAGGAGTCTACAGGGCAAAAGTCCTCTGGGCAAGGGCAAAGGTGCCTAAATGGAGAACAGGGAAATCCAGTTAAGAGAAGGGACTCGGGATTAGGAAAGGAAATGAGGGATGGAGGCTGGTAGTCATATTCAGGGAAGCCCAGCAGGTAGCTTTGTGGGGGGAAGAGCAAGAGGAAGCAGGCTGGAGCTGTTTAGAAGAGGAAAGGGAGAACTAAAGGAAGAAGAAACTTCAGGTGTATTCAGCTGTCCCAGGTTGCTGGCTTGGGGAGAGGCTGAAGCAGGCGTGTCACACAGGATAGAAACTCCCTTGTGCAGGGTCCTCAAAAGACCTCCAACAGCCTTGTAGATGATGGGTGAGATTTGTTTTCTTATTTTAAAAATATCCCTGTGGGATAAAATTAAAAATTAGGAATTCTGTTACAGTCCGCCTTATTAAAACAGTTTTCTTTTTTTTACTGATCTGTGAAGTACCAAAGTGTGAGGACCACTGTTCCAATACTCCTCCTAGCGTTGCTGACTCTTCCATTGATATAATTATATGAAATTGAACTTATTCAATAAATCTATTAAACATCTACCCTCTGCCCAGCACCCTCCCAGGTGTTGGGAATGCAGTGAAAACACTCCATAATACGCACATCTGGTGGGCACGTTCTTAACAAAAGGCTTTTACAGTTTCACCAGTAGTTTATCCTCTATGTCATCACTCGCCAATTAATGACCCTGCTGTTTAGGAAGCTCATTAAAAAGCCAGGAATCAGGGTTCCTGGCAGGCTCTCCCATTCTCCCTTGGGCACGCTTCCACCCTTTCTGGGTTTCAGTTTCCTCATCTATAAAAACACAGGCATCTGACTATAACTCATTCCAGGAACCCGAGCCTACTGAGGGAGAGGGGAAATAGCTACTCTAAGCTCTGGAGGGTAGACCAAAAACCAGATGTAAAGAAAAATATGTCATTGCTGGTTTTCAGTCAAACAGGCAGGTATAATGAAGGCAGGAATCCCCCTGGCCCTCCAGGATTTGCCTGGGAACCTAATACAGGAAATTCTTACACATCAACATATGGCTCAGAGCTGGATTTCTACAAAAGAAGAGTAGAGCAACCCACTAGACCATCATACCGGCTCAGCCGCAGGAAGAGAATGGCTGCAGGCTACTGAAAGCCAGCAGCATTTACAAATTAACTCCCATGGCCTTTGCCAAACTGCAGTGGTACCTCTGAGTTCTCTGTTTCCTTCCGTATTCTGACTCTTTCCTCAATAAATGTACATTTCTTTTTTCTTTTTTTCTTTTTTTTTTTGCAGTACGCGGGCCTCTCTCTGTTGTGGCCTTTCTTGTTGCGGAGCACAGGCTCCGGACGCGCAGGCTCAGCGGCCACGGCTCACGGGCCCAGCCGCTCCGCGGCACGTGGGATCCTCCCGGACCGGGGCACGAACCCGCGTCCCCCGCATCGGCAGGCGGACTCTCAACCACTGCGCCACCAGGGAAGCCCTACATTTCTTAATATAATGTCACAGTGTAAGCAAAACAGACTTTCAATTTTTAGACCTCAATTTATAGAACACTTAGAGGTTCTAGGGGTTTTGTTTTTAAAGGACCGCATAATTTGAAAATTGTACAAGTTCTAATTATCCAGTTCCAAGACACCAAACACACTGCATGGGGTCCCCATGGAAAGGGCCCTCTCAGCAGGAGCGCCACCGATTCCACACTGAAAGGGCAGCAAGGTGCCCTTCTCCCTTCTCTGCTGCCTGGGTGACCACCATGTTTTAAAATCCATGCCCCCTGGCTAGTTTCTAAGGTGCAATTCTAGGACCCTTCCCTTTCCCATCCCAGCAGGAGGCCAAGGGCCGGCCAGGGCTGGAGAAGTGCAGGAAGCACGGCTGGCCCAGCTCGCCAGTGTGGGCTGGGGGTTGGAGTAGTCCCAGCAGGTGAAATCACCATGCAGGATAAATCCCTTGGATGTGCCATAGGCCAAGGGCAAGTGTCTCAGGGCAACCAGCCCCTCTCCGGTTCTGCTTGCAGAGACCTGGCATGGGGCACTTGGCTGCTTGAGAAAACCGCGCGGGAGTGAGCTTTACACCAGCAGATGTTTTGTAAAATTGGAGAGGGTAGGCTCGGGCATGTCACTCAAAGGCGAGCCCTTCCTGCGGCCGCCAGGTTAGGGGGCTCCGCGACTGTACCAAACAGCTCAGGTGTGATGCGTGGTTCCCTCCTCCACCCACCCCCACCGAGCCCCTGTCCCCTTACCTGCTGTCTGCGGCCCTCGGCTCCGCGCTCCGATGCCGCCGGGGTGCCAGGGACCCACGGGACGGGTCGTTCGCAGCCGCCGCGCGCTGGCTCCCTAGACCCGGGCCGGCTCTCCGGGGGCGGACGGCGAGGAGCCCCGCGGACGCCCCGCACCAGGTGCGCTCTGGCTGGGACGCGCACTTCCGGGAGAGGCGCGCAGACCGCCGCTGCGCGCAGCTGAACCGCAGCCAATGACGAACAAAATCCGTGCCGCCCGCGCAGCGTCTGCGCGGCACAGCACCGTCTCAGCGCTCCGGCACGGGTGCCTGGGGCCGGGCGTCTCCTCTCCTGCGAGCGCGAGGGAGGAAGCGGCGCCCCTGCGAGGCCGCCAGCGATGGCCTGGCGCGTGGGCCCCAGAGGCGCGGAGACCACTCCAGGCTGGCAGCGGCGCCAGGAGGAGCGCTTGGCGGGACCGGCTTGGGCCGGGAGAGCTGCAGGCCCCCGCAAACAACCCAATTTTTTAAATGGAAAAAGGACTTGAAAAAACCGTTCCCCAGATAAGACATACAAATGGTCAACGAGCACAGGAAGAGATGTTACACATCGTTAGTCATGATGGAAATGCTCATTAATACCATAATGCCATGCCCCTCCACAAACACTAGAAAGCCTATAATCAAGAAAACCTAAAATAACAAATGTTGGCAAAAATGTAGAGAAATTGATACATAATGTCCCATGGGGAAAATAAGTTCTGGAGATGGATGCTGAGACTATTTGTACAACAACGCGAATGTAGTTAATGCCACAGAACTGTATACTCAAAATGGTTCCAAATGGTCAATGTTATGTCTTTTTAATCACAATGAAAAAAATGAAGCACTGATGATACGTGTTACAACATGGATAAACACTGAAAACATTCTAAGTCAAAGAAGTCATACTGAAAAGGCCACTCAGTTCATAATCATCTTGTGTGCTTTAAATCCATAAAGGTTTTGAAAATGCCTGGTGGTCCAGTTAAGACTCCGCGCTTCCAATGCAGGGTGCGTGGGTTCAATCCCTGGTCTCGGGGACTAAGATCCCACTTGCCATAAAGCCAAAAAAAAAAAAAGAAAGAAAGAAAAAATTGAGGGAAAGTCTCAGTAACAGATTCAGAAAAAGAAAACTGGATCAAAATGGGAAAAGACATTTCCATACAGTTGAGGCAATGACGAAAGTTGAAATGGGTCTGTGGATAGGATTACAAAGTAGAACCATGAAATTTCCACTTTTCAGGTTTATGTGCTGGTTCCCTGGGAGAGTATCCCAGGATTGCATAAAACACACTGGAGTATTTTATGTGAGGTGGCAAATGTGAGTACTTTGTACTGCTTCTTAAAGTTTTTTTTTATACACTTGAAATTACTGGAAAATAAGTTACTTTTCAAAAGAACCATGCAAAACCATTCCAAAAAAAGCAGAGAAGACATCAAACTTCATTATAGAGGCCAAGCCTTAACTAGATCCAGTTCACCCAAAGGGGTAATGCTACTCACTCTTGCAGGAGTCCACATGTTATTAAGAGGCACGGTGGGAAGATTATATTAGGAGCCACTATGTCCTGGGTGCTGTGGATGACCTGGATGTAGTAGAATCAGTGGGATATCTGATTTCTAGTTTTCCACATCAAACCACCAAAAAAGTCTTAGAACTAATAAATGAATTCAGTAAAGCTGCAGGGTACAAAATCAATACACAAAAAAATCAGTTGTCTTTCTATACACTAATAATGTGACCCCAAAGAGAAATTAAGAAAACAATCCCATTTACAATTGCATCCAAAAATTACGGAGGGGGCTTCGCTGGTGGTGCAGTGGTTGAGAGTCCGCCTGCCGATGCAGGGGACGCGGGTTCGTGCCCTGGTCCGGGAAGATCCCACGAGCGGCTGGGCCTGTGAACCATGGCCGCTGCGCCTGCGCGTCTGGAGCCTGCGCTCCGCAATGGGAGATGCCACAGCAGTGAGAGGCCCGCATACTGCAAAGAGAAAAAAAAAAAAACAGTAGATGACAAGTTATAAAATATGACCATGTATGAGGCACAATATTCCTCACGAACTCACTGGCGACTTGGTGCACAGAGATGTTCATGGACAGTACTGGGCAAGACGGATTTTGCGGGAAACTCACATGTAGAGAGAACTGCGTTACAATTTAGGTCTAAATGTTAATAAATATGCTTTGGAGATACTAAAGTCCCCCCAAGATTGTGATGTCCAGCATTCGAGGCTGATTTGTAGATTTCAAAGTTGCTCATATTTTTGATGCAGTTATATACTCAGATAAGGCAGTGGGCATCTTATTCCTATATCTGGAGTATGGGTAATTCATGGAGACCCCACCATGCCAGGACTCAGGCTTCATCAGGGAAGAATAGTCTAGCGACCAGAGGTACCTGGAAGACCTCATTAGAAAAGATTCCTGCCACGGTGCTGAATTATAGACCTCACACCACTTTAGACAGACGTCGGAGCATGAGGTGACACCCAGCGGCAGTTTTCTTCCCGAGGCAGAGAAGCCATCTAAAGGAGTGAATCTGTATCGGAATTAATTGTAAGCTTTCAAAAATCCAGATTTCTACCCCAACTCCGGAGAGTCACATTCAATAAATTAGGAAGGTGAGCCTAAATATCTTGTTTTAAATTTTTAACTCTTTTTTTTTTTTTTTTTTTGCGGTACGCGGGCCTCTCACTGTCGTGGCCTCTCCCGTTGCGGAGCGCAGGCTCCGGACGCGCAGGCTCAGCGGCCACGGCTCACGGGCCCAGCCGCTCCGCGGCACGTGGGATCTTCCCGGACCGGGGCACGAACCCGCGTCCCCCGCATCGGCAGGAGGACTCTCAACCACTGCGCCACCAGGGAAGGGAAGCCCTAAATTTTTAACTCTTCATGTGATCTTGACACAACCAGTCTTGGGAGCCACTGAACTAGAACACTGTGACCCCCATGGGGTGATGGGAGGTGAGTGGTTGAATAGATGGCACATCAAAACTGCCTGGGACTTTTTTCAAATGTCCTCAAACACCTCACCTACCCCTGGGAAGCTCGAGGTGTAGTGATGACATGTCATTACTTGGGAAGTTTTAAAAAATGTTTATAACCAAGTAAAGATCATCAGGTGAGTTGTACCGTCCCTTCCCACTTTTATAATTGTTGAACTAAAGATTTGATGGGGTAAAAAGAAGAACCCCTCAGAAAATTAAACATGCCAAGGTTAAAAAAAATCACTCCGAGCAACAAAAGCAAAAATAAACAAGTGGGACTTCACCAAACTCAAAAACTTCTGATTTGTAGTGAGGTGGATGGACCTAGAGTCTGTCCTACAGAGTGAAGTAAGTCAGAAAGAGAAAAACAAATACCATATGCTAACACATACACATGGAATCTACAAAACAACAACAAAAAGAGGTTCTGAAGAACCTAGGGGCAGGACAGGAATAAAGATGCAGACGTAGAGAATGGACTTGAGGACACGGGGAGGGGGAAGGGTAAGCTGGGACGAAGTGAGAGAGTGACATGGGCGTATATACGCTAGCAAAGGTGAAATAGTTAGCTAGTGGGAAGCAGCCGCATAGCCCAAGGAGATCAACTCGGTGCTTTGTGACCACCTAGAGGGGTGGGATAGGGAGGGAGGGAAGGAGACGCAAGAGGGAGGAGATATGGGGATATATGTGTATGTATAGCTGATTCACTTTGTTATACAGCAGAAACTAGCACACCATTGTAAAGCAATTATACTCCAATAAAGGTTTTTTAAAAATACTGTGTGGTTTAGTGTTTTGGTGAAGAGTTTGAAATAAATGAAAAAATAGTTTCAAAAATTTCTGCTATTTTAACATAGAAATGCAAGACTGACCAAAATATGGGTTATTTCAAAATCATTCCTTTCAAAAAGAGAGACCTAATCCCAACTAATTTGGAAAATTTTATTTCATATTCAGATTTCTAAATTTTTGTGATATTATTTTTATTCTGCTAATACGGATGAATTCTCTCGAAGTTCAGAGTAACCGTATAGCTCGTCATGGTGAAAAGTTGAATTGTAGATTGTCTTTAAAGAATCTGGTAGTTTTCTTTCTGCTCCAAGTCTCTGCAAACATTGCTCCATTGTAACTGCCTCAAAGGGTTCTGGATTTACAGTGGATCTTGGGGTCAGAACACACGGACATGGGTATCAACCTTTTAATGAAGATAATGTTGGAGCTATATGATTAAACACAGATAAGAATTCCCACTGGAATCTCAACTCCACGAGGCATGGACTGCTTTCATATAGTTTGCTCCATGTTTTGGTATGGGGAATATAGGAACAGGACAGGGGTGGATCCCTGAGATAATTCACTCAATGCTGAGCAAAAATTAATCATATACCTCCATTGATGGAATAAAATTGTCAATGCATCTGGCATAGCTCCTAGCCAGAACTAGGTACAGAGCCTTCCGGGTAGGTGTTGGGGTCCCGACAAGTGGGCTAAGAGGTCCACGGGGGAACTGAGGGCTGGACCGGAAGCCCGATGTTCTTTCTTCCTACTTTGAACTGTGAATATTATAAGAGCTAAATCTCTTACAATTGCTAACATCTGCTAATCTCCCTGTATTTCTCATTAGGGGTTGGACCCTCTCCCTACTGTAAGGAATAATGTCTTTATTGATGACATAGTTCAGCATTATTTTTGATGGGGTGTTGGGGATGTATAGGGTAGATTTTTTTCTGTGAATATATACTTAAATAGATGTTTTAATGGAAAAAGATATCTTCCACTCATAGATGTCCTAGCAAAGCTCATCTGAATGTTAACTAATCTTTTTAGTTAAAAATGTTTTCTTTCATTTCTTTTCGCTATTTGTTATTTTTATAACACAACAAGAAGACAGTCTATTCCCAAGGTTAGAGCCAACCCTCTCGGAGATACCACCAATCCTCTAAATTCCACAGAAAATGAAAACAGTGTAAATCATATCCAAAAGTCTCTGTGTCTCGCTGGTCTTCTGTAACGAGATCTCCCACTTTGAGCAGGGAGAACACAGAAAAAAAGAGAGACTGGTTTCCTGAGACGTCACCGAGGACCACCCTCACCCAAGTCTGGAAATGCCCTCCAGCTGTCCCTACACCCGACCGCACACAAGCCCTCAAAGGCAAACCAGTACAACGCGTGCTGACCTACTGAGGGGTACTGGTCAGAGCTAAGAGAGAGAATTTGTTTCCTTCAGGAAGGAAGCAATGGTTGTGTCGTAAGTGCTGAGATTCACAATGAACCCTACCCCACACCTGGCCCAGCCGGGCACGTGAAAGCTGAGTTCACAAGACACCTGTGTTCTAGTTCAGTTTAACTACTCAGCTACTGGCTAGGAACAAAGACGATAAATAATGTTAGTTTAAACTGTGGAATGAAGGTAAAATGTAAATACTCCAGGCTACATCTAGACAACTGTCATATTTTCCACAAGAACTGTCCTTCCTGACAAGGATCTAAGTGTATGGAGGGTCCCTGTGTTAAAAGTTAGTTCTGGGGGGCGATGGCAGATTCAAAGAAGAAATGTCACCAAACCACCGAGGGGACGTCACATTTGCACCTCTCCTTTAGATGTCAGACTAAGAAGGAAGGAAAATAAGTCTGGCTTTAGCATAGCTAGGTTATAGGGATGATGGAAATTAAATCTAATAATTATAGAAATGTCCTCTTTGAATAAGAGGAAACTCATAAGGCTTCCTGCAGGAGGGACGTCTGGTCAATGAGCATAGCCAATCCTCATGACCCCGGCTGCGCTGCAGGCCCTCGGCTAAGCCGTGTGGCTTCTCCAGCTGGAGAGAAAGGCGCCTTCAGGCTTCCGGCTCAGCCTCAGGGC
This sequence comes from Kogia breviceps, assembly GCF_026419965.1. NCBI lineage: Eukaryota > Metazoa > Chordata > Mammalia > Artiodactyla > Physeteridae > Kogia > Kogia breviceps. The sequence goes on along the minus strand of NC_081317.1, from coordinate 118,693,432 downwards.
TCAACCAGCCCAAGGTTCATCGCAGTCATTAATTCACTGAAAAGTCAGTATTTTCCCCGTTTTCTCCATGGCTGTTTCTTCACCATATAGAAGAGTGTGTCTGGCTCAAAGTAGGTGCTCAGCAAATATTGGAAATACCATCTAAATAGTGTGAAGCTCTTAAGAAAAGAAATCACAAAAGGGCAACGTTGTGAATATCACTCTGAGAAGTCTATGTCTTAAAAGAGCACCTCTAGCTTACCGTTGATTCTAGGTACCATTTGTAAAACGCTTACTGTGACGAATACACGAACCCTGTGAAGTAGACCTGATCATTCTCATCTCTTAATTTGAAACTCAGTCTTCGAAATCTCAAGCTGTTACACAGTTAGTAGGTCTTACAGCAAACATTTGAGCTCAATAAACTGGGCTCCAAAATCCACCTTCCTAACCCTTAATCCCCACTGCTTTCCCAAACAGATTAACTATGAGCTTTTGAACTAACAGTAAATACACAGATTTATAAATGTCTTATTATTAGTTAAGTATTATTTAATTTTTTTTATTTTGTGAAATATCCTTCCAGAACCACCTTGGTTATAATTATTTGATCCTTAAGAAAGGACTGGGGAAATAAGAACATAGTGTCTAAAGCAATGACATTTTTTTTTTTTTTTTTTTTTTTTTTGCGGTATGCGGGCCTCTCACTGTTGTGGCCTCTCCCGTTGCGGAGCACAGGCTCCGGACGCGCAGGCCCAGCGGCCATGGCTCACGGGCTTAGTTGCTCCGCGGCATGTGGGATCTTCCCGGACCAGGGCACGAACCCGTGTCTCCTGCATCGGCAGGCGGATTCTCAACCACTGCGCCACCAGGGAAGCCCAATGACATATTTTTTAATTTTCAAAGAACATTGCTGGAATATATAAGAACGCACTATGTTGAGTTCATCTCATTTCTATTTTCTACTAGGAAGCTAGTCTTCTTGTGGTGATATTCGGAATGAAGAAACTTAAATGAATCTAGAAAATATACTTAATTTGGGGGAGGGGGCTGCTATCAACTTTTACAGCTTCAACGATTACTCATCCTGACACATTCACAAAGTCAGGTCGATCTACCGGCGATTCAAAACTTTGTCCTTAATCATATAAAAATTGCCTAAAATATTGGCTTTAAAACTTCTTGGTAGGAGGTTTCAAGATCACTAAGGCGCCCCTGGCACGGTTTAGACCAGAGGGTGCAATGTTTGAAGAGGGGGGTTTGAGAATGGGGCCAGAGGCCAGTATTAAAAGGGTTAATAGAAACAATAACATGGATAATATAAACCAGGTCTCCAGATGGGGGATCTTCCGAGTTTTACATGATTGTTTGGTTTCAATGATTGCATTCTGTTTTAAGTAAATGAGATTATGTCAGTCTATTAGGTAACAATATTTGGTTCTGTTTGAGTAGCAAAATTTATAATTTTCTGAAACAAATTTAAAGGAAGTTTGCAAACTGCACATATAGTTTGCCTCCCTGTATTATTAGATTGCAATGCACAGCAACATTTGAAAACGAGAGCAATCAAAGAACAACAGCTCATTTACATACAATCTCGGAATTATTCAAATCAATTTTATTTTGCCTTTTGGCAAATGTTTTCTATCAGCCTCAGATGTAGCATGCGTTTCTAGTGGCTACGATGGCACTCTAACAGCTGAACGTACAGCCTGAGTCCAAAGACTGACAGCAACCTTAAAATAAATCACTTTTCTTCCACGCAGTAAGGCAAAGCCATTGCACTAATGGATCACAAAGAGGGTAGGAACAGACACAAATGTTAGTCTAATGAACACAATCAGTTCTCAGACTTCACTGCTTCTGCCTAATAAGTTGTTCAACAGATTGGGATATCCGCTTTTTCTGTTCTTAGTGTTCAAAATGGATGTGCGTAAGGGGCTTAATTAAATTGTAGAGCCCAATCTGTGTGTTTGTGTCCAAAAAGTCACAGTTCATATTAAAGATCTGTTTGCGTACATTTTCCTTGCCTTCTGTATTTTCTAAGGATATTTCTGAAGAGATCACTTCATTTAGAAGGCATTAATGATGACAAAATAAAAACCCAGAAAACACACATGTCTACCCCAAAACCAATTCCAGAAGCCCAGACAATGCCTTGTAGAGTATAACTGACATTCCTTGAAATTGCTTATGTACGCAGACACGAAAGTGCTCTTAGTAGATGTAATCACAGTTTTTACAACCTTCTAATTGAACGGCACACCCTCATCTACATTGCCTGCTTTGCTGAGATTGTGTAAATCAGCCTGAAGCAGACTAGGCCGAGGCCCTTCTGCCTCTGCACCTGCTAATCCTAACGGTAAACAAGCAACAGCCAAAGGCAGAGGAAAATCTTTCACATCAGAAAGTGAAAAATGATATGGTTTCCTGTTCTCAGTACTTCTTGGCTCAGACCAGAAAGTCTAAATGTGCGTTGTAATGATTGCATGTTATTTCTTTGGAGCAGAAATGCATCCTGTGATGTGAATCAGCACCATTATTTTACTATTAAGTCAAGGGAGGATGAAGATTTTCCCCACGAAGATAAAGCAGTAAGCGTATTGAATGGGTCTGCCTGACTGGCAAAATCACTGAAATTCAAGTGGTAACTTACATCAGATTCAGGGTTTGCTCTGTGTCTGGGGTACCATTTTCCTACATTTAAGTAAAAGGAGAGGAAAGGAAAGAGTTTATATTTACATTTTTATCAATATGGTCTCTGCTTTATTTATTTATTTGTTTATTTATTTTGGCTGCGTTGAGTCTTCATTGTTGCACGTGGGCTTTCTCTAGTTGCGGCGAGCGGGGGCTTCTCTTCGTTGCCGAGTGCGGGCTTCTCACTGCGGTGGCTTCTCTTGTTGCGGAGCACGGGCTCTAGGCGCGTGGGCTTCAGTAGTTGTGGCGTGCAGGCTCAGTACTTGTGGTGCACGGGCTTAGCTGCTCCGCGGCATGTGGGATCTTCCCGGACCAGGGATCGAACCCGTGTTCCCTGCATTGGCAGGCGGATTTTTAACCACTGCACCAGCAGGGAAGTCCCTGGTCTCTGCTTTTTGATTTACTCTGAAACTTTGGTAATTTGAAAAGGAATGCTTCTTCTCATTACGAGGAAGAAAGGGTATATCGATAAGTGACTTGGGAGGACTCTTCAGCAAACTATACATCAGCCTGAAGAGTGCATGTCCTTCCTGAGTCCAGAGTGCCACGTGTCCAGTTGTCTGGAATTCGAGGAGGAGGTGAAGGATGGGTTAGGAGAAGGGGCCCAGCTGTCCTTCCTTACAGGAATTTTAGTAGCGACACCATCGTAGGGAGACATTGAGAAGCAGAGGATGGAGAGATGGGGCTTTTCTCACTCATGGAAAGTGAAACCCGATTCCCTCTTTTCTCCTTAACAGAAAAACAACCCAAATGAACATAAAAACAAGAACACTGGTTTTCAGGTCGGTCACGAAGGTGATGAGAAACATCGCTGAAGTGCTGACACCCACAGGCCCTGTCTCTCGCTGGGCTCACCCATAGACCCCTTAGAGAAGCGCCCTGGGGTCCCCAGGGCAGGATGGTCCTCCGTTCTGCTCACCGACTTTGCCCTGAATTGATCCACTTTATTACAGTCCCAGAAAGATCACTCATCAAACATGACTTTTTAAATTACTTAAGATAACCCCCAAAAGATGCTTTCGTAATGCTCTCCTGGGGCGAACATCTGGAAAGGATCAGCTCGGGTTCAGAGAGGAGACGCCCTCTGCGGCCCTGCTTCCATCACCTCCCGAGACGCGGAGCGGCAGTGGTGGCCCTTCAAGGTCAGTTCAAGGTTGAGGTCGGGCTGGGGGCTGCCTGGGGTCTCTGCCACTGGGCACCAACAGCCGGAGAGATCCAAGGAGGGAGAGACCATGGGCCAAGCGGTTCCACAGACCCACTCCCCTACCTTCTTGAAACCTTTTCCTGGTCCAGACAGACAGGTCAACCATTTGTGGTCTTTGCTTTTTTCACCCCGTAGTTTGCACTTGCGGGGAAGAGCCAGAGGCATACTCCACGGAGAAGGAAATAATTCAGCAGAAATCTGACAAGCTGCCGATTTACCTGCTCTTCAGAGAGGAACATCTACTCCGATGTTATTTTCTGTTGTTTTGAAACACCGATTTGTTAATTCTTTTAAAATACAATATCTCTGTTTCAGAGAGGCATGTGCCTAGCCACATCAGTGGGAAAATGGATGTTTCTTTGACAGCTCCTACTCTGAACTTCCTTATTGAAGTTTAGCAATACCACAGCAGCCTGTGAACCATTTTTTCAAAGTTCTATATGGCCCTATTGGCCTCGATATCTGAAAATCTTGGCTATTACCCATATCTGTGTTTACCATGTAAGTCTCAAAACTTCTAGCATGGAATTTAGAGATTATTCTTGAAAACGCAACATGTTTGAGTTAACTCACAATGAAATCCTGAGGCACTTCTGGTAAGAGCGACCTGAAGAGGTCACCGATTTGGGGAGTTTGCAGAAAACAAGTATAAAACTGGACAAAGTTGGCCAAAAACCACACTTCAGGATGTTGGAAATTGACTAACATCAGAAAAACAATCAGAAGTACTTACCTTGGAAAAAGCAAGGCAAGGTGGACCGTGCAGTCCCCTTCCCAGCTGCCCCGACCTCTGCACAGCACCCAGGCGTGGGCTCTTCTACCTTCACCAGGTGGGGCTGGCTGAAAAGGATAGCAGCTTTGGTACCACAGCCAGAAAATTCAATCTAGCACCAGAGTTGTGAAAACCCAAGACTTTGCTAACTAAAAATGTCAGACTTTGTTGGGAACACTTGGGAAAAATTGAGTGTGTAGTCCTGATTTAGGGCAAGAGATGAACCAGCCAGAAACTTAACTGGGAGATTTGGAAAATGAGGAAAATCTCACGGACGGGGTGAGCTAAGCTCTGCACACACCCAACTGATGCCAAACTGTGCCTGCAGGGGGGTGCCGGGGGGTCCTGCGAGAAGCGAACTTGAAGGAGGTTCAGGACAGGCTGCAGGAGAGCCTGTGTCCACAGCCCATACGCGGCTCGGCCCACAGGGGATGCGCTCCTCTCGGTCTGGGGATGAAAAGCACCACCTCTGTCCAGAGGAAAGTGGTGACCAGACCACACAGAGGGTGGGCCACTGGGGTTCCCGACTGAAAAATAAAAGGAGAAGAAAAATCGGTCAGAGACACTAATGGTTGCACATCGAGATGGAAAAATACAACATAACCCAGAGTTGTCGAAATAGTATATAATTATCCAGCTTTCATCAAAAAATAACAGGTATACGAAGAAATGGGTAAGTCTTCTAGGTACTGAGGCCAAATGAGAGCCACTTTACCCCTACTCAGAGCGGACTTGTAAGTCAGATAAGCAGACAAAGGCTTTAAAGCAGCTACTACAAACATGGTCAAAGAATATGCAAAAGGAAGGAAACAGTAAAGATCAGAGCAGAAATCAATGAAATAGAAAACAGGAAAACAACAAGAAAATTTACGAAACCTAAAGTTGATTTTTTTGTAAAGATCATTAAAATGGATAAATCCTTGGCTACACCAAATAAAGAACAAAATACAAAAATCAAGAATGAAGAATGAAAGAGGGCATCACTACAGAAACTCCATAAATTAAAAAGAATCATAAGGGAATACCATAGAAATGTATATTTAAAAATTTGACAATTTAGGAAAAATGGACAAATTCTAGAAAGAAGCAAATATCAAAAGTGCTGCAAGTTGGAATAGAAAATCTGAATAAACCTATATCAAGTAAAGAAATTGAATTGACTTGCAACCCTCATACATTTCTGGTATGGTAAAATGTAAACAGTATGGCCACTTTGCAAAACAGTTTAGTAGTTTCTTAAAATTTAAGCATATGCTTCTTGTATGACCCAGCATGTCTACTCCTAAATATTTATATCCGGAGAAATGAAAACATAAGTCCTCACACAGACTTGTGTGGGCATATTCACAGAAGCACTATCGAAATAGCTCCAAACTAGAAACAAGGCAGTTAATAGCTCCATTGTGGAGCTATGGGACTGAGAGATTTCCCTACCGCGACATCTTACTAAAAATCACGAATGTTCTTACGTTCTCAAGTTCATCCCTTGACTCTGGTACCGAAGAGGCTGAGCTCTGGCCACCTAACCATATAATTTACTCCGATGCCCACTGTGAGCATTTGCATACATATGTCCTCTGCGGAAGGTGACCCTCTCAGAACTTTAGGGGTTAGAGACTGGAGGTGGAGGGGCGTTCGCAGGAGAGCAGGCCCTGCAGGTTTCAGGGAGGCACAGAGACACCCGGAACTCGGCCTCCCTCTTTAGGTCATAATATGAATACCTTCTTTTCCTGATCTCTGCGGTATTCCCGTTGACCTCTCGCTGAACATTTAACATCTCTTTTGTTTTGGAATTAATCATTGCTCACTTGTATGGCTCTTCTTTCTTAATGAGTTTTTAATCATTTATATCCCAATAATAGTGGCTACAACAACATTTTACATTCTAGGCTATAAATACAACCAATATTTTCGTACAGCGAATACTAGTACCATCAGTATTTATTTCCTCATTGAATCCACATAGCAGCTCTATGGAGTAAGTACTACTTTTATTCTTATTTTCATACGAGGAAGCTGATTGTTAAGAGACGTTCAATAAATTACCTAAACCAATGTATCGGTTTCTCTTGGCACCAGGATTTTAACAATGGTTGCTCTGCCTCCAAGATCTGCTTTCTTGATATCATATTGTGATTTGGGTTTTAACAATACAAGAGGAAATGGAATCTAGAATAGCAAAAATCCGAATAAGTCCTATTTGTGTTTGAGGCTGAAGCTAATACTTGCAGTATCAGAAGATGGCGTGCCCTTCAGTCTTTCTGGAGCGGCCTTGACCGTAGGCTGAAACCCAAATGAACAATGCCTTCGACATAGGATTGAAAATCTGAGGCACAGACTAAGTTAATAGAGCATATTCAGTGGAGATAATTAGGTAAAATCAAAAGGTGAGACAAAAACACCTCATGGAATTAAAAATCAATTTTCCATTATCTCAGTGATAAGTAATCAGACAACGAGCTCAACAGCACCCTAATTGAATTGTCATTAATGTAAGCATATACTTTTAAAAATCACCTTGAACTGTGGTCCCTCTTTAGAGATTGACCTCTGTTTATGATCCAAGGTATTTTCATTAATTCATTTACTCAAGAAATACTGGGAAGCTGGGTAGTATATCAGTTATTATTCCAGGCACTAGGGATAGAACAATGAATGAAAGAGACAAAAATTCCTGTTCTCATGGGACTTAATTTCTAGTTGGGGAAAAAAGAAAAATACTTGAAACAATCTTTCTATATCTAAAAATTTTTTTTAAAACTGTCTATATCTATCTATCCATCAATTATCTCTCTACCTACCTACCTATCTATCGAATATCGTAGATTATTAAGTAGTACGTGGCATAAAAATAAACGAAGCAGAAAAGATAGACACAAGAGCATTGAATGGGGAATGCAATGAAATTTCAGACAAGGTGGTCGGCAGAGACCACGCCGAGACAGTAACATCTGAGCAGAGACTGGAAGGAGGTGAGCGTGTGTTTCATGAACGTGTGATTCATGATCATGTGATTCACGATGGTAGTAGGAGAAAGTAGTTTCCACTGATGGCAACAGAAAGTGGGAATTTTTCTCTGCAGTTTCTGGAGGAGGGAGAAACACTGAAGATGGAGCACAGTCAGGGAGTTAAAGGGGCTGAGGTCAAAGAGTTTTAGAAGAGAATGGGTGATGTCTAGCCTTGTGAGCGAGGGAGAGATTGCAGGAGATCAGCGAGACGACCTGACTCACGTTTTAACAGAATGACACCGCATTGTCTGTTGACTAGACTGGAAGACGTGTCAGGGCGGGCACTGTGTGACACACAGAAGTAAGCTGAGTGATCCTCTAGAGGGTTATTGCAGGTGAGAGAGGGTAACAGCTTGAACCAGGAGGAATGGGTTAGAAGTGATAAGAAGTGGCAAGATTCTAGGCGATAATTTTATTACAGAACCTGTAGGATTCGTTGATGGGTTGTAAGTGGAATGGGAGAGAAAGAGAGCAGTCAAGAAAGACCCTAACATGGTGTTCCGAGGAACTGTGTGGGGCGCGGCAAAGCGTTGCCGCAAAGCAGGATAGGAAAAGCTGAGTCATCCATCCTGTAGCCAGTGCGCATGCGTTAGAATATGCTAACAAGGTTTTGAAGCAGTAACCAGTCCGAAGGTGACGCGTGGCCATGCCTTCGATATGAACCAGTCAGAGACTTGCACAGTACCCCGAATCTTATATAGGCAGCTGCCGTTAAGGCTGCGGGGTCTTCCTTCCATCTTTCCATAACCAAGCTGTACTCCAATAAAGTGTGATACGAGAAGAATCTAGCGTGTGGCGACTGTTATTCTGCTGGTCAGACGCAGCTCGCCATAGAACTGGAGCTGCCAGCCACTGAGATAAGCAAGACGCTTGGAAGAGCAGACTTGGAGAGGAAAACGAGGAGTGTGGTATTGGGCAAATGGATTCGAGGTGTCTATCAGATCTCTGAGTGGAACTAAGTAGACATTGGCTACGTGAATCTAGAAAGGTCTCATATATATGTATAGTATTTATCTAAGTATATCTATATACCTATATGGATACAAACTTAGTATTTATATACGAATTTAGTAACTGTCAGAATGCTGATTGTACTTAAGAGCATTTGACTCAATAGTGTTATAAAGACAGTGATAGAGAAGACGACCCAACAAAAGGAGAAATAAGGGAAGATCAAAAAAAGAGACAAAAATGTAATGGCCCACAGAGGGATAGGAAGACCAAGATATGGTGTCCTGAAAGACAAGTGTATTAGATATCTATTTCTATACGACAAACGATTCTGGAACTTATTGGCTTAAACATATACTTATTTACTCACGATTCTGTGCAATGGAAGTTGGGCTGGGCTCTGCAGGCATGGTCTGCATCTACTTCCTGTAGCGTCGCTGGGCTCACTGACATGCCTGGACCTTCACCGGCAAGGCTGGCGTGGCTGAGGTCTTCGACCGCAAGGCCCCTGTCTATCCGGAGGCTGGCCTGTGCTTGTCCCACAGTGGAATCTTTCCGAGAGAGAGAGTGCAACTCTGCAGTGGTTCCTCAAGCTTTGGCTCCGCAGTCGTACACCACTTCTACCATGTGCTGTTGTTAACATAAGTAACGAGTCCAGTCCAGATTAAAGAGACTGCAAAGTGAAACTAGCTCTTTTGCAAAGACCTGTGAGGAAGTTGTGACAATTCTTTGCCATCTGTCCCATGCTAAAGAAAATGCTTCAACAAAAGGAAATGGAAAATTGTCTAGCATAGTTATGTCATGTAAGATGAAGGCCAAAATTAGACCTTGCATTAACAAAATTAAAAACTCAGCCAAATTCTCTAATGATTAGAATTGGAATATGTGGAATATAACAGGACCATGTTTAATTATTTACGGTGTGGCAATTATGTTTATCACATGAGAAGTCTCACAGTTTGGAGAAACTCACGTTACCACGGGTTTTTAGCAATATTTCAAAAAACAGCAGTGATATTTTCATATTTTTATAAGATTTTAGAGTTCAGCCCTCAAAGTTTCCTTTGCTAATTCAATCAGGCAGCAACTTGCTTTTTTTTTTTAAGTGAAAGAATGCTACTGAGAATTTTTTTTTTTTTTTTTTTTTTTTTTTTTTTTTTCGGTACGTGGGCCTCTCACTGTTGTGGCCTTTCCCATTGCGGAGCACAGGCTCCGGACGCGCAGGCTCAGCGGCCACGGATCACGGGCCCAGCCGCCCCGCGGCACGTGGGATCCTCCCGGACCGGGGCACGAACCCGTGTCCCCTGCATCGGCAGGCGGATTCTCAACCACTGCGCCACCAGGGAGCCCGAGAATTATATTTTTAAACAAGTTAAGGGCAACATCATAAAAACTAACGTCTGATTCTCTAATGGAAATCTTAACCATATTTAAAAGAAATATATGCTTGATATACTCATATGTATTCAAAATGAGGGCTTACAATTTTAAAGTTGATAGATATGTAAAAGTTTGAATATATAAAATCGAATTCTATTTAAACACATAATTGTCTATGACTTGAAGAGTTGCAAGAAGTTCACTTAAAAGAACACTAAGTCATCCTTTTTAGCCGAAGAGGGAATATCTAGTTTTAAAAATATTTTTCAATTGAATGCAATTTAACATATGATAAATGAAGGGCCCTGAGATGGCAGTTGCTACAAGAAATAAGAAAAAAACGCTTACTTTTGGAAAATATGTCCTTCCTTACATTTGGAATAACTAGAGACACATAATATTATGAGATCAAATTACAAAAAGATGGCTGTTGTGTATAGTTGTGAAAAAGAATCACATTAAAGCATCTTTTGTTTTAAATTACCTACATTCTAATTACATAACCAAAATTGATTAAAAGTCAAAAACTATCAATTAAACACGCAGATAATAGATAAACCTTAAATCCCACTAGCACCAGATAATAATTAATAACATTTTAAGTAAATCACTTGAAATACATTCCTATTCAGATATAAAATATATGGAGTATACAGTGGACACTTGAACAACATGAGTGTGAACTACAGTCCAGAACTCTTGGGCTCCCCTCCTGAGTATATATCCAAAGAAAAATTCAAAAACACGAATTCGAAAAGGTACACACACTCCAATGTTCACAGCAACATTATTTACGATCGCCAAGTATGTAAGCAACCTAAATGTCCATCAACAGATGAATGGATTAAGATGTGGTACATATACACAGTGGAGCACTACCCAGCCGTAAAACGAATGAAACCTTGCCCTTCCTGACAACATGGACGGACGTGGAGAGCATTATGCTAAGTGAAGTAAGTCAGACAAAGACAAACACTGTATGATATCACTTATATTTGGAATCTAAAAAATACAACAAACTAGTGAATAAAACAAAAAAGAAGCAGACTCACAGATATAGAGAACAAACTAGTGGTTCCCCTTGGCAGGGAGGGGCGATAGAGGTGGAGGGAGGTACAAACTATCGGGTGTAAGATGGGCTCAAGGAAGTATGTACAACACGGGGAATAGAGCCAATATTTTGTAATAACTGTAAATGGAAAGTAACCTTTAAAATTTTATAAAAAATAAAATTAAAAAAAATATCTGAAATCCAGTACTGTGACTGTTTAAGCAAAATAAAGTAAACACTGGGTAATTAAGTGAAAAAATGATGTTCTAGCTGGGTCTATATTTGCTACATCATATAAAGAAAATTTAATTCTAATGTTGATGACTCTGTGTCCTATATGAGTTTTCAAGAAATAAATTCCCAAAGAATAAAATACCAAAATAACCATCACTGGTTAGAGATCAAATAAACGTTCAATAATAAAAGCAATAATTTTCTTCCTCTGCTTCTTTAGTGGTTTAAATTTTAATATTTGAAATTTGGCTCCCCATGACATTATATTGGATTTTTCTTTTTATTTCAGACTTAAGTGAAATCAAATAGCTTCTAAATAGGACGCATTTTTTTTTTTTTTTTTTTTTTTTTTGCGGTATGCGGGCCTCTCACTGTTGTGGCCTCTCCCTTTGCGGAGCACAGGCTCCGGACGCGCAGGCCTAGCGGCCATGGCTCACGGACTTAGTTGCTCCGCGGCATGTGGGATCTTCCCGGACCGGGGCACGAACCCGTGTCTCCTGCATCGGCAGGCGGACTCTCAACCACTGCGCCACCAGGGAAGCCCGGACGCATTTTTTAAATGAGCACAAAATGTCCCTCAAAGTGACAATGCAAGTCCTCATGGTACAATAAAATGTTAAAATATTTATACCCCAGAAAAAAGCAACCATTATTTTCCATATGTTCTTTTAGCCTTTCATCAGTGTCTTCAAATTATGGTTATCCTTATTCTGTTAAGAACACATGCTGAGAATCTACTAAATGAAGAGTTTAAAGGCAATTTAAGGAGATCAAAAAGCAATAGAAGTTATATCTCCAGAATTTAAGCAGAGTGCAATGGTGACAAAGCAGAAATAATATGACAGCTTTGCTTCATGAAAATTAGTGAGTCCCGGGCTTCCCTGGTGGCGCAGTGGTTGAGAGCCCGCTTGCCGATGCGGGGGACGCGGGTTCGTGCCCCGGTCCGGGAAGATCCCACGTGCCGCGGAGCGGCTGGGCCCGTGAGCCGTGGCCGCTGAGCCTGCGCGTCCGGAGCCTGTGCTCCGCAACGGGAGAGGCCACAGCGGTGAGAGGCCCGCGTACCACAAAAAAAAAAAAGAAGAAAGAAAATTAGTGAGTCCCTAGTTTTCAAATACTAGAAATAAGATGTGTAAAGAACAAGGCTATTTTTTTTTATCCATTCATAAATATTTACTGAAGAGTTTCCCAGAACACAGTGATGAATAAGATATAATCATTAAACCTGTGACATTCATCTGCTAAAGGGAGAGACAGACACGTAAATGAACCACTCCTTTCTGTTAGGATGCTAACGCTATTCACGGTACGTACAATGTACTGCGGGGCTTCAGAGAAGGAGCATGGTGTGTCACCAGGCTGGGGTAATCTCCGGAGCAGGGAAAGCATGTCCAGGATCCAGGACAAAGCCATTCAGGGGAGGCGTGCAAATATATTCCCTGAAGAGGATTCAATTTAGAAATGTTATCACTTAGGTTAACTCTTAAAGGTTAAGAGGGAACTTTCCAGGCCGTCAAGACAGAACAATGTGTACAAAGATGATGCATAAAAATAATTACAAATGACTTTGCATATCGAAGACAAAGAGATGTTTGAGTACAAGAAAAGGGTGAGTGTGATTTATAAGGTTCAGATTAGGAGGACTTTGCGTACCATTTCAACGACTTTGCATTTTGCAGGCAGGAAACGAGGAAACGCTGAAAGCTTTGAAACAGGAGGCTGGGGTTTGAAGGAAAACCTCCCTGGAGGCAGAAGACTCTTCATGGGGCGGCTCTAAATGGCCCGAATAAGACCCAATTTTTTAAAAAGTATTTACTGTTACTTTTACAGAAGTACAATGGAAATATCTAGATTCCTGGTAGTTATGTTTTTAAAACTGTTTCATTGAAATATAATTGGCATACAAACAATGATTTGAAGTTTGAAGTTTGAAGGAAAATAGTAAAGCTCTACTTAATCAGCTGCACTTGGTGTGGCCCATGGGACAGAGTGAATCTAAGAGGAAGAGTGTAAGGGCAATTCCTAAATTCATGTTGGGGAAAGCCGAGCTGATGGCGCTATTAACCCCACATACGCTCCATCACTCACTCTAGTTTCCAAGACCTAAAGTAGATGGAACCGAAAAGATACCATGTTGTCGTAGAGAGAAATATACAGAAAATGGAACCATAGTCTATACCATGAATTTATTTCGGATAGTAAATGCTCAGGCACAAGACCGAATGTATCAAGAAAGGAAGGATAGTGGCAAATAGATCAATCATAAATACTGAATTCATGTTTACTAAGTAGAAGACTTGCTTAATGTTATATACTTGCAGAGAAATGTAACAATGATGGAACTGTTGAAATGTGCTGAAGGAAAATATTAATACTATTGTAACACAACGTTTAAACACTTCAGATAAACAAGATATATAACCATTATTTTCTGGCAAGCAAACTACAGGTGCTGTGGCTGACAAAAATCACCTCTTATTTTTCTCATGTAATCGGCTCTGTTCTTTGTCATGTTATTCTGCCAACTAAGAGGCCCACTGCAAATCTTCCCAAGGGTGGCACAAGCTGACTCCGCTCCTGACACCTCCCAGAGCCCCCTTTATTTTCCCAAGTCAAGTGGAAACAACTTGTTTGACTTATAAATCTGGGTAGTTGTTACAACACATTCCCCAAATGCAGAACGTGTGTCCTGTGGGAGCTGTGACAGTTTCCTAGGGAAAAGGAGTTAGTGAAGCCATGATTATAATACAATGGAACAGGACCTAAAATGGAAATGGTTTGGTTCACGTTAGGAGTGAATGGGCAAGAGAATGCCAAAGGTTCAGCTTCATACTTACTGTTATAAATTCATCAGAAGCAGAAATAATGGCTGGATTTCACTATTATCGTTTTAAATCTCAATGTTAGTGATTTTAGTCACAAAGTCAGTTAAGCACATATTAGACAATTTACAATTGCTTATGACTTATAAAAAAGAATTACATTGGTAATTATATGGCCAGGTGTGTCAAGAAAAAAAAAAGATTAGACTTGTTTACTCATGACGAATAATCTAATACAAAAACAAATGAGGGCTTCCCTGGTGGCGCAGTGGTGGAGAGTCCGCCTGCCGATGCAGGGGACGCGGGTTCGTGCCCCGGTCCGGGAAGATCCCACGTGCCGCGGAGCGGCTGGGCCCGTGAGCCGTGGTCACTGCGCCTGCGCGTCCGGAGCCTGTGCCCCGCAACGGGAGAGGCCGCAACAGTGAGAGGCCCGCGTTATCGCCAAAAAAACCCCCCAAAAACAAATGAAACTTTTTCTCATCAAGCATTGAGGACAACGAAAACGTTCCCATGCCCACGGAGGTTCACTATGAAAAATAGCGTTTGCATCAATAAAAATTAAACTAATGCCTCTAATGCTTGTTTCTCAGGAGTAAAGAGATTTATAATCATCACATCTTTTCTCCAACGTGACATTCTTGGAGGAGATGAACCCGAGGCCTTCTCTGACGAAGGAAGCACACTGTTGGCCCAGATGCTTGGTTGGACTGACCTCCACTCCCCAGCTTTCGTCTCATGAAACGAGCGACCCCAAGACGAAGGGAGGAATCAACTTGCCGTCCACGGATCACCAGGTGTTTACAGTCTCAGCCAGATGCGGGCTGTAAGGTCACCCAGCACTGGGACCGAAGGCATGAGATGCAGAGGAGGAGAAATCACTGCCTTGCCCTTCTCCGTCCTCCGCACTCAGGTGAATAAGCCTATCTCTTTTTTGCAGAAAGATATTCAGAGTTCCTTCTTCGGTCGGGTCCCGTGCAGTGTCAAACATTCAGACTAACCAGCGCTCCATGCTATCACACAGAACAGCAGAATCAACTGTACCGAAAAGTATGAATAAATAAATTGATTGATTGCACTTACCTGCTCTAAGAAGGGAGTGTTAAATGAATCAGTTTAATTATCTTTGGTGAGTCTTTATCTACTTTCTAAAAATAGCTTTCTATTAAACAAATATTTTCTAATGATCGATAAAGTATGCTATTACTAAATTACGTTCTTCTTTTTGTTTTTTGTCTCACTGCGTGGCAATAAATTCCATTCTTTACAACACAAAGAAATACATATACATGGAATATATGAAAATGGAAAAATGCCTTTTTTAGAGTAATATGGTTATGGAAGGATTTCTGTACCAGAGAAAATGTGTGTCATCGTTTCCTAAGATGGTTTCACATTCATGAGACACATTCAATATCTCATTCTCAGGCTGCCACTGGACCTCTGGGCATCTCTAAGGTTTTTCTTCATTTGAACTCCTTCTTTTGAAGGAATCACCAGACTGCCACCAGTCTGAGTGAAAGTCCCATACAGTTGGCTATACAAGCAGTAGAGTGATGTGTGGTGTCTCCAGACAGTGTGGTTGTGAGCAGAATGTGTACATCTCTGCGCGTGTAAGAGCGTCACAACTTACAGCCACACAGTAACACAACACAGTGTTCAATTTTCTTCCTGGATGAATTGTTTCAACATAACAGTGCTCCGGAGATAAGAGCCAGCTGGTGGGTAAATGCATCAGGATCAGCACAGGCTGCAGTGAACTTAATCAAAATATTGACAACATTTATTATTCAGCCACTTTTCTACAATACTAAGTGCTTGACTTTCATATTATGCTAGAAACTTAAAAACAAGTCCCCTGTGTGATGGGCTTGGGGGCTAAATGTTCCTCTAAAGGCTGTTCGCGCTAAGTCAGACAAAGCCTCTCCTTTCCAAGCCCTCCAGAGCCTTCCTTGTCACTTGGAGTACAAGCCCCAGTCCTTGCAATAAATAACCAGCAAGACCTCAGCTCTCCCTCCCACTCACTGGCTCCAGACAGACAGGCTTCCTTGCTGTGCTCTGTAAACACACAGCCACCAGCCCCTGCCTCAGGGTCTTTGCACGTACTGAGAACATGCTTCCCCAAATATCCCATTGTCTTTCTTACACACGTAGCTCCTTCATTCTCAGGCTGTTATTCAAATGTTACCTTCTTAGAGAGATATTCCTTAGCCATCTTTTAAAAATTGTATCATCACCAGAGTATTCCCTAAACCCTTCTCTGTTTGCTTTGTTCATAGCACTTATCAATATACATCTCCACAGTTTGTGTATCTATGTATAAATTACGTCCCTGTCTTCTCTTTCTCCGCACTAGACTTTGAGTTCCATGAAGACGACAGGTTTTGATTGCTTATCCACTGCTTGCAACCCTAGAGCCTATAAGAGTGCCTCGTATACAATCAATTCTTAATAAACGTTTGCTGAGTGATTGAATATTAAAAGTTGAACTGAGCTTACTCAGTTTTTCCATCTCTTGAGAAATATACTGCATTTAAAAATATATCAAAGAGGGACTTCCCTGGTGGTCCAGTGGTAAGGAATCTGCCTTACAATGCAGGGGGCATGGGTTTGATCCCTGGTCAGGGAACTAAGGTCCCACATGCCGTGGAACAGCTAAGCCTGCGCGCCACAACTACGGAGCTAGCGCGCCTCAACTAGAGAGCCTGCGTGCCGCAAACTACAGAGCCCATGAGCTCTGGAACCTGTGCACCACAACTACAGAGCCCACGGGCCCTGGAGCCTGCACGCCACAGCTAGACAGAAGTCCACGCACCACAGTGAAGAACCCGCATGCTGCAACGAAAGATCCCACGTGCCTCAACGAAGATCCCACGCGCTGCAACTAAGACCTGATGCAGCCAAAAATAAAATAACAATAAATAAATAATAAATCTTTAAAAAATATATCAAAGAGATTCTAATTTTGAACTACTCAGGAATGTATCAAATGACAATGAATGTGATGTAACTTTAATGGCAAATAATGAGAAGATACTAAGAAAATATTGACAGTGAAAAGGTGCCCCCCTCAAAGAGCAAATGGAATGAGAAACAGATCAGAATGTGCTTCTATGTTGAAAAGAGAAAAAAGTAGAATACACAAAAGCTATGAGATAGAAAAGGGGAATAACATAGACTTGAAATCAGAAGAAGATTAATTTGAATAACTACATAGAAAAGGCAGGTGAAAACCTAATTTCTGTACTTGTCAAAGAAAAATGTATGGCTAAGGGCCATAGCAAAGCAGATAAGGTCAAGGTAGATGAAAGATTTGTGTTAATTTCCTAGACAGAATAGATGTGGCAAAACAAAGGACAGAGCAGATAGAACTTCATGAGACAGAAAAATATCTGATTGCATTGAAGATGCCAACTAAATGGGATCAGGAAGGCAGTGATGGTTGTACCTTGATAATTCTTAAATTTTATTTTAAAGACTAAGTGTATAATTAAAAGTAATAGAATAAAGGAGCTTCCTTTAGTTTGGGCATGTGTGTGTATAAGACAAAAATACACAGGTTTCAGACTCAGGAAGACAACGTTAAAATGAGAAATTTTACTTGCGATGTGATCTTAAATGACAAAATCTTACTGAGCCTTCCTATCTTTTTCAGTGAAGATGGGAAAAGAGAACACACCTCTCAGGGTCGTTAAGATTAAATGAGATAATATATTAAAAGCCTACAGTACAGGCTAGAAACATATTTATTTCTCCCCACAATTAGTATTGTAAACTATGAAGAATATAGAGTAATAGAATGACAAGTTATGTTGTGAAAATAAAAATCAAATTGGACGTCTTACACCTGACC
Source organism: Kogia breviceps (assembly GCF_026419965.1). Classification (NCBI taxonomy): domain Eukaryota; kingdom Metazoa; phylum Chordata; class Mammalia; order Artiodactyla; family Physeteridae; genus Kogia; species Kogia breviceps. The sequence goes on along the minus strand of NC_081317.1, from coordinate 118,675,487 downwards.
ACCCCTTTGTAAGCAGCATCTCCATTAATGTCTGTTGCCCCTTTGAGGATGCATCCTGTTTATTGTGGTGTGGAGGGGAAGGGATTCACATTGCTTCTAGGTGTTTATTTTATGTGGCATTTCTACTGGGATATAATTCTGGAGGTAATTTAATAGCTACTGAAGCGCAGGGAGAAAATGTTGGGGAAGCAAAAAATATGGCATGAGGTTTTTTATTTGTTGGTGGTTTTGTTTTGTTTTTTTCCTTACTGGTTCACTGTTGGCTGTTGATTGGTGTAAGGGAAGTGGGGCGACTTCCCTGGCGGTCCAGTGGTTAGGGGTCTGTGCTTCCAGTGCACTGGGCATGGGTTCCATCCCTGGTGGGGGAACCAACATCCCACAGCCAAAAAAAAAAAAGGAAGCTGGGTGAGGGCTGAGGGTTACTTTCATATCAAGGCTAATATTTTACTATTCAGTAATGTCTGCTCTGGGAGTCCCATCTTAGAATTTGAGGTATCACCAGCACGTCATCTTAGAGCATCCATGCTCATCCCAGGCTTGTCCTAAAAGTGAATACTGGTCTGTCTGAGGCCACACGATGTCTCCTACATTCTCCTTTGTTCCGTTTTTGCATGTGTTCACCACACTGAAATAGGGAGGCACAGAGCCTTCCTAGGAAAATTCCACCACCCAATTCTGGTGACTCAGTCCTGACATTAGACTGAAAGTCGGCATCGATGATGTGGATGAAACTATTTAAAAGGCTTAATGCAATAACCAGAGCCAACAGTGAATCAATATGCTATTCAAAGAAAAATTGGATACTCTCATCTTCTCACAAACATCGTGTTTTTGTTGATTCTTCTCCTTTTTAAATCTTTCTCTCCCTTTTATATTAAGCTGTTTATTTGGGGGGGGGTGTTTTGTTTTTCACATTGTTTTTAAATTGTCTTATGAAACAACATAATGTTTATTCATGCAAAAAAATGCCATAGTCAGTCAAAACAGTTTAAACTGGTGTGTCTTTTAAAATAGTCCCCGTTTTGTTTTCCCATCGATGCACCAGACTTTTCTTCTTACCCGTCAACACTGTGGACCTTTTGGACAAATTCAGTTTTGGCTCTGGATTTCCAGTGAAACTTGATATGTAAACACACAAACCCAGAATTTTTCAAATTGTGGAGATTACACCATTTTAGTGCACACATAATGTAATTTTTAGATATGCTTCACTTGTGTTTAGCATCAAGATGTCTGTCTAAATAACAAGAAGCATCTTGGAACTAAGCAATCTGCATCTCACCCTGGACGTGCACTGAGTAATTTGTGCACACACACTGGATCACCCGCATCTTCTGTTTTCTTTCCCAGGCTAAAATGTGTCTTCTCATTTTACTGCTTGATTCTTCTATGACCCTCAATCTTATTTTTATTTTATTACCATTTTTTTTTTTGTTGCTGTTCTAAAACACTTCTTTCTTCCTTTGTGGAGCAACGGAGTTCAGGTATTATAGCTTCAGATTTGTTCTACATGGTTTCTGTTCTTTTGTTCACACAAGGCCAAACATTTCTGAGAGTTTTCAAAGAAGAGATTGGAGTTCATTGAAAAGCAGTGTTTTCTGTGATAAAACTCAGCACAAATTAAAGGTGTGAAGAAAATGTCACTAAGGGAAAACTCACCTCGGGTTATGGAGAAAATCAAACCACTGCCAATTCACAAGTACACGCATAGAAAACAATGCAATTACTTATTTGTCTGGCTTTCCTCTTCTTGAGGCTTTTCTGGTCTCAAAAAATATCAGAGATGTATGTGGACCCAAAGGTAGATGACAATGAGGTGAAAGGATGATGAGGTTTTGTTTTGATGTAATTTAAATTCAAGGATGATGTTAGTAGTTTAGATGAGTGTGTCTAAGAAGGAATTCATTTCCCATGATTTTCCTACTGATTAATGATTAAAAATGTGTATACCTGAGACATGATTCTGAGACAGAGGTAAAGACATACATTTTTAAAAGGCACTGCAGAAACTTCAGAAAGGGAAGATAACTTCAGAAAGAGAAGATATACCTACATGTATTGTTATGCCTTTTTCTCTCTTCCTAAACAGTCTTGTGCAAACACTTTGTAGTTTTAATACGACTTTAATCAATGTCAAATCACTATGCAGACTTCTTGTGTTAAAAGTTAATTTAATGAGGTATTCCTTCTCTGATACACAGTCTCGAAGATGACTTTATTCTTATCCCATCATTTTAACTATTGCTTCATTAATAGAAAAATATCCAAATTTGATTCTGTGATATCTTTGTTCAGCTCAAATAAGCACAGTAATTGTAATAATTTAATATTGAAAGTAGAAAAACCTTCCCTAGAGCAAAAGAGTTAATATATTCGTTTACTATCGACTCTGCAATTTTAAATGAAAGTTTGAATAAATACACAAACACATACACATTTGCTCACTTTCACTTCTGAATTTTGATCCAATAATTAACAATATCCAGGCTCTATGTGTTACCAATGACAGCATCTTGGGTCATTTAGAATGTGTCTGTGAGAGAAAAATGAAAAGTTCATAAAGTGATTTAGCAATCGAATCTGCACAATGCGATAAATATTGGTAAATTTGCTGTGATATTCTTCTCAAATATTTGTTATTCTCGAACATATTCTGTTTTAGTTCATGAAATTCTCACCGCCAACCACTGGGAAGGGAAAGGGTTAATATCTAAGCCAGGAAGATAAAGCAAAATTCCTGACGTTTTTCCTATACTGCCATTTTGTGGCCCATAAGGTTGCTTTGCCTACCAGGAGGTCTTCTTCTGTCCAACTCAACCTTCTGACATGAAAGGCCATCACAGGCCATGCCTGGACCATCTCCTCTGACAAGTATGAGGCGGACTCTGCTCGTCAAGAGGGCCCCAGAGGTGCCTCTTGGCGGGAGCCTTGGCAGCATTTGTGCAGCCCCTGGAGTTACTTTCACCCCTGGTGACAGCCCAGGTTCCAGAAGATAAGCCCCACATGGTGGAGACGGAGTGCACATGGCTCAGGAGCCCCACGCCACGCAGGGGCCGCTGCCCCCTGTAACGATGCACAGGCCTGTGCTCCAGTGCCCTCAGGGTCAGACCAACTCAGGAGCTGCTGCCTTCAGAGAAGCCCAAAGCCAAGGGTACACTCAAGCGTTTGTAATTCGTGTACCCTTTCCCCACTTTCAGATGTAATACACAAACCAGGGGTAATGTTTCATGTTCCCCAGAAGCAGCTGGTTCTTGTCAGGTTTCCAGAAGGACAGAGCTAGAGAGAGGAAGCGACTCATGCAGCAAGGGGAGGGTTTCTTTACCCCTTCCAACACAAGTCTAGGTAAAATTTGCTCTAATGAACTTTTTTCGTTGTTGTGACTGCTAAAGAGACTCAAGGCAAACATTCCTTTGAAGTGCATATGTTTTACATAGAATACATCAATATTTCACCCTTTTCTTATCTAAAAATAATTGGGGGTGTTTTACAGGCCGACTGAACGATCTCCCTCCCATCCTCCTCAGCCCACCCCGCTAGGTCATGGATATTAACAAACTGCTTTCCAAACAGGAAATTATAACAATATAACTTATGAATCCCAAACAATATATTGTAACCATATACATGCCCGCCAGTGATGTGTGAGATTGCATTTTTTCCCCGTTCCCCGGCCGGCAGAGTAGATCTGGATTTAACAGCAGTGCCTGTGAAGTGTTTGCTAATATCCAGTAGGACAAAAGTACCTTGCAGTCTTTCTTTTCTATATTTTCTTTTTTTTTTTTTTTTTTTTTTCGGTATGCAGGCCTCTCGCCGCTGTGGCCTCTCCCGTTGTGGAGCACAGGCTCCGGACGCGCAGGCTCAGCGGCCACGGCTCACGGGCTTAGTTGCTCCGCGGCACGTGGGATCCTCCCGGACCGGGGCTCGAACCCGCGTCCCCTGCACCGGCAGGCGGACTCTCAACCACTGCGCCACCAGGGAAGCCCTCTATATTTTCCATACTAACTTCTAGCTAATATTTTTTTTAAAAAACTATTGTGATCCTTTAAGATTGTATGAATTCTATGATAATTTGAGAGAAATTGATATTTTTATTCTTCTCACACTTCACCATTTTGTTGACATTTTCTATTCTTTCAATATTGCTTTATTTGATTTTATTTGACTTTATTTGACTTGATTGCTTTATTTATAGAGGTCCTGTGCCTTTCTTGTGGACGTTGTTTCTGAGCATTTTATTAATACTCTTATCTATTGTTTCCCAATTCTGTTTCTAGGCAAGTCTTGCCATCGTACAGATAAAACTATTGTTTTTTGTGTTTATAGCTTTTGTCGACTTTCACCTTAGCAAAACACCATCCAAAACCTGCCCAGCGGGCAAAGCTTACTTTGTTGGATCTGCTGAAATAAGAAAGAAACATACCTTGGCAGAATCTTAGCCCCAAACAGGAAAAGTAGAGTGATGGATTTTTAGGGTCTGGCTGGGTGACAGATTTTCAGACAAGTTTTTGGAGGTCGGGACCTCCTTGGGACCGGGCCGTGTGTGAGACACAATAGCTTCACACGAACGCACATATGAGACCAAGTTTTGAGCCAAGTTTGCTCAACGGTCTTGATAATTCAGATATTTTAGTTGACTTATAGCTTATCTTCAGGGCTCAAGTATTTCCCAGAGCCAGACTCTAACGTCTTTCATTTTTCTCAGCCTTCACACCAGTGACAGGAAAGTATCCTGGGGATATATGTTTTTAATCATGAGGAAAACCAAAACCCCACGGGTTTCAGCTCTCAGCCCCCCACCCCCTTGACATACTTGTCAGCCCAGGATGGGGGTTACAACCTCATTGTCTATGAACAGAAGCAATTTCAATCTTCACTGCTTTGGGGTGAGTTGTGGATATATGATAAGGCTCTACTGGTAGTTTTCCAGAATCTATTAGTGTCAGATTTTTTTTTCCTTTTTGCTTGAAGATGGTTTGTTGGATCACCTGAATGGACAAAGTCCATTTACCAGTACTTTGGGGTTTAAAAAATTTTTACAACATCTTTATTGCAGTATAATTGCTTTTCAATGTTGTGTTAGTTTCTGCTGTTTAACAAAGTGAATCAGCTATACGTATACGTATATCCCCATATCCCCTCCCTCTTGCGTCTCCCTCCCACCCTCCCTATCCCACCCCTCTAGGCGGTCACAAAGCACCGAGCTGATCTCCCCGTGCTATGCGCCTGCTTCCCACTAGCTACCTATTTTACATTTGGTAGTGTATATATGTCCATGCCGCTCTCTCACTTCGTAAAAATATGGAACACTCCACGAATTTGCACGTCAGCCTTGCACAGGGGCCATGCTAATCTTCTCTGTATCGTTCCAGTTTTAGTATATGTGCTGCCAAAGCAAGCACTACCAGTATTTTGGACTTTGGTGATGACACATCTGAGCAAAGGAACGTGGAATAACACTAAGAAAGACGCGAGTCAGGGTTTGCAGTCCTATAACGCGGAATAACACTCAGAAAGACGCGACAGGGTTTGTAGTCCTATGTTAGGCAAGAGGCAAGGGTGCCCAAGCTCTACTTCTGTGACAAATTGCCTATGAAGTTGCCAAGTATTGTTATTTTTCAGGCAGACACCTTCATGTCCAGGTGTGATGAGAATTTTATTTTTCTGGCCACTTCCAGTGTTTTATTTGTCACTTAAAAAGCACTTAGTGCTCGATTCCAATTACACAGAAAAGCATCTCTTTTATTGCAAGGAACTAGCATCACAGGAAGCTGGTTCTCATCCAAAGGAACACAAGTATAAACAATAATTATATTGCCTGGGCATCTTAATCAAAAGACACACACAAAGGACTCACTAGAAGTATCAGAAGCAAAATTAAATATAGGGAACGTATACACATTGTAGAGAAGAGGTTTGAGGATCTGTTAATAATCTAGGTCCTTAAGTAAGTGGAGAAGAAAGCGTGGATGAAAGGAAAGAACAAAGGTGAGCAGATGGATAGAGGACAGTCTGCCTCTGATGTTTGGAGCTTGTTTTCTGGGTTTTATAGAGAAGTTGTCCCCTGTGTGAGTCATGATCTTGGTCAGGATTCTTGGATAAGGTTTATGGCCCCTGAAAAACTGACTGAGAACTTCTTAAGGTCACGGCCTGAGATCTCTAGTTTTTCATGACTTGACAGTATCTTTAAATCTCTTCGGTTGTGAGGTGTAGATCTGAGTCTTAACACTTCACAGTTTTACTGTCGCTTTAGTTGTGACAACTCCTGGTAACATCTTTTCCATTAGGTTCAGTGCACACATTTTCGGATGAAATCTCCTGAAGCAAAATCAGAATTACAAGATTAGAATCGCCTCTTGAGGAGGAACACAAAATTAATTTATAGTGATGTAATGATTAGTCTGGTGGTAAATAATACTAGAAGAAGTAAGGACACTGAAAATCTTCAGGGTTTCTTGAATCATATCACAAAGGACGTTACAGGGACTTAACATACTTGACAAGCGAATTAGAACGTAGTGATCAAAAAATATGTCTTTTGAAAGAAAGATTTTTTTTTTTGTGGTATCCGGGCCTCTCACTGTTGTGGCCTCTCCCGTTGTGGAGCACAGGCTCCGGACGTGCAGGCTCAGCGGCCATGGCTCACGGGCCCAGCCGCTCCGCGGCACGTGGAATCTTCCCGGACCGGGGCACGAACCCGTGTGCCCTGCATTAGCAGGCGGATTCTCAACCACTGCGCCACCAGGGAAGCACTGAAAGAAAGATTTTATAACCACTCTTTGAATATGAAAACAACCACTCTGAATATGAAAACAGTGCAAAGTCACTGAAATACGTTACTCTTTATGTATATATAATTAATTTAAGGCAACAGAAATTCATTTGGGGAGCAGGATTTTAATCTCAAATATGATCAACCAAAGACATCTTACAGTAGTACTGAGTTACTTAACATGTAAATAATGCCAAGGAATCCTAATAATTACGTTATCTTCCTTTTCTATGGAGAAGAAGCAAAACTTCTTGTTATCTGGTGAATGTTCCAGAAACCTCCCCAAAATTAGTTTACAGTGCTTTGTTCACGGTCTGGTTTTTTTTGAATTTGGGACATGAATCGGGAAAGACAAAAATACCAACAGGGGTTGTCAGAAGAGACAAATATTAACAAAGCTATAGTATAAACAGAGCACGCCGAGCGGTTCGCAGGTGCTCTTTGTCAGACAAAGGGCGTGTCAGAGAGTCGTGGGCGGGGGAGAGCCGGCGTCCTAGGGGCGGAGCTCACCTGCAGCTCTTGCAGCCCGGCTCCCCTCCCCCCGCGCTCAGCCCGGCTGCCGCACCTGCTCCAGCTTTCTCACTCACTGGCTCCCGCTCGCCAGTGCCCACCTTTACAAGTGGCTCATTAGTTGGATAAAGAAAACATGTTTGCTATAGGACACTGTTAATTGAATGCCTGTCTTTTTGTTCAATGTGTTAGGCCACACCCATCTAATTTATTATTTTTTCCATGGATGTTAACGTGAAGCTTCTTTATAAATTCCACTTATTACAACATAAATAATGTCTAATTCGATTGAAATATTGTCAACAACAAACGGTACCTTGGCAAGATTTGCCATGAACTGTTGGTGTCTTTACTTTTTAATTCATCAGTTAATGCATTCATTCGTTTAATTTATTATTATTTGCAGAATGAAAACTCCCCAGTTTTATTAGGATCAGAGTATAAAAGTGAGAAGGACGGGGTATGAGATTTCTGTGTTAAATTTACCATTTACTAAAATATTACTTTCTTACATACGGATAATTATAATTCACTAAGTTTTTTGAAAACTACAGTATGATAAGAAATGTAGGCTAAGTCACAAATAGCTACTCCATAACTTTTAATGTTGGAAACATTACACTTGATGTCCAGAAACTGGAAGGTGTTTGGAAACAGTAAGTACCTAACATTTAACCTTCAGTTTCTGGTAAAATCCCTTATAAATTTCAGTTTAAACTTTTATATTTTTTAGTCACGTGTTCAAAAAGTTTTCTTTCTTTCTTTCTTTCTTTTTTTGATCCTTAATTAAATCTTTGTGTATACTCCGTATCTGAGTGCACTGGTCAGAAATGTATAAACAATAATACGTAATTGCAGGAACAGAATTGTTTTGTTTATAATTTTAATGAGAGTGTTAGATGTATTTCCCTTAATATTTTTAGTTTGATATAAAATACATTTACGGTATAAAACAAATTTTACTTCTATTATTTTAATTCTATTGGTAAAAAGTACTGAGTTTTATCAAATGTTTTGGTAGCTCATTTAATCCGTGAAGGAGTTTATATTTTAAAGTTTACCATTTAATAATGCCATGCAGTGTGCTTACTATTGTGTGGTTGCATTTATCAATTTTTTTCAATTACATTTAGAGTGCTTTCTGATGTCTTTAAATTTGGGGATTTTCCTTTATGAGCACAGGTGGACTATCGATTTTTTTTTTTTTTTTTTTTTTTTTTTTTGGTATGCGGGCCTCTCACTGTTGTGGCCTCTCCCGTTGCGGGGCACAGGCTCCGGATGCGCAGGCTCAGCGGCCATGGCTCACGGGCCCAGCCGCTCCGCGGCATGTGGGATCCTCCCGGACTGGGGCACGAACCCGTATCCCCTGCATCGGCAGGCGGATTCTCAACCACTGCGCCACCAGGGAAGCCCCTGGACTATCGATTTTAATATCATGGTAATTTCCTGCATTGCCAACAGGATTATAGAAATCTTTACTTCAAATCTCTCACCCCACAAAAGTTTCAAAGTAACTTGAAATTTTAATAAAAATTGAAGACTATTCTCATAGTGACAATATTCAAATGCTACATTTTTACTATCATATATTTTGTGCCAAAGGACCAGATTTGTTGAGATCATGTAGCTGGCTTTTAAACTTTTTACTATGTGCATAGAGATGAGCTGAGGCATATCGGGCCATTTTATTGCTATTAAGATTTCTGAACATGATAATTTGATGTTAGACAACTGGCTAGCAGGAAGACAAATCTTTACGGTTATACATAAATACTGTTGTAAAATAGAGTGGGAGAGGATAAAATAGCAGAGAAGAGTCATGAATACAGACCCAAAGGGTAAATCAATTCACGCACCTATTAAATTCCTTCAGTCATTTACATTTTATGTCCAGGAAAAATACCCCTCATTTATTGTTTCTGTGCCAAAAAGTCAATTAATTTTAAATAATAAAATAATATTGTTTACCTTTGTGTAACGTAGAAAGGCTGTTATAGTATAATCACAGAGAAATGGCTTCACACTTAAAGTCTTGTGATGAATAACAACGGAATTCTCTGCAACTTGGCCTCCACATCAGAGTTTTAATGTTTATTTATTGTTTTTCTAGACTTCTGATCACAATATGATAATTTGTAAAATACTATTTCACATACATTCCCCTTAAATTTCAAAAGAAAACAGTGAAATTTCATATTATTATTATAATGTTGTTACTTCTTTTCTTCCTATGCTAGCCTTTGAATTTGATGTGTATCAGGTGGCCTAATGGATAAGTTGAAATCATTTCTAAATTCTACAAACCAGTTTGAAGCACCAACATGCAAGCACTGTGCTTATGACACGTGCGTGTCATGCACTGCAACTCACACTAGGACACTGTGTAGAAAAGCCATGTAAGGGGAGGAGGAGTTTTTAATATACCAAACAAACAGATAAATAAATATACCTTTTTCTTTTAACACTTAAAGATGCTTTACTTGATTAATAATCAGGAAATGCAAAATAAGAATATGGTGAGATAACATTTATATAGTCATTATACTGGAAAAAATTGACTGATAACTCCAAATATTGACAGAGATGTGGATCAGTAAGAACTCTTACATCCTGGGCTGTGGGGTTAAACTGATGGAACTTTGGAAAATAATTTTTCTGTATTATCATGTTAAGTTCGACATCAATACACCCTGTGACCCATTGGTACAACTCCTGGATGTATACTCAGAGAAGTTCTATCACATGTTTATCACAACACAAATGCAAGAATGTTTATAACAGCATCATTTATACAAGAAAAAACAAGTAGTTCAAGTGTCTGTGAACAGGAGAAACGGTGCACTGTGATATAGTCACACAATGGAATCGTATACAACCACAAAAAAATGCATGAATTCAGTCCCTTGAATCAACATGGATAAGGCAAGAAGCCTATAGTTAAAAACATTCAATACTGATGAACCTAAAAGACAAGCAAAAGTAAACAGTACTTTTTAGGGTCACATGTCATGAAAAAGGCTTGGGTAAATATATCTATTTATAAATACATAACATTAAGCTTATTTATCATGAGGAAAGAAGATAAATCCATTGTACAATACATGTAACTTTTGAATGGGAAAAAAACGTTTTCGATGAAAAGGTCAAGGAAGGAAGCAATATAAAAGTCCTTATAATTCCCTTAAGTCATCACTTTGAAAGTGAAAAACTTGAAATAATGCTGCAGAGTAATGTGGTCAAGAGTTTGTGTGTTTAGCACAGAGATGGGGGCGTGTTGTGTGTGTGTGTGTGTGTGTGTGTGTGTGTGTGTGTACGGGATGTGGGAGGTCCTCTGGGCTGGAATCTTGGTTTAGCTATTTTCCAACTGAATGACCCTGAGCCAGATTCCCCAAATAAAAAGTGCCAAATTGGGCTTCCCTGGTGGCGCAGTGGTTGAGAGTCCGCCTGCCGGTGCAGGGGACGCGGGTTCGTGGCCCGGTCCGGGAAGATCCCACGTGCCGTGGAGCGGCTGGGCCCGTGAGCCGTGGCCGCTGCGCCTGCGCGTCCGGAGCCTGTGCTCCGCAACGGGTGAGGCCACAGCAGTGAGAGGCCCGCGTAGCACAATAGCAATATATTTTTTAAAGTGGCAAATAATATGATTGCTCTGAGGATTGTTACAATAAAGTAATTCGAAGGAATGAAAGATTTCTCTTTATTATGCCACAAAGCAAGAAGATAGCCTCTGAAAAAGTGCATCTAAACAGGGAAGTGATTTTACAGGGTTTCTTGGAGAATTGGGGGGAAGGTTTTGTTACCAAATTAAGTCTTAGGGACCCTGCTCGGGCCCTAGCCTGGCCGAGGACGCTGCCTGGGTGGTGGAGGGATTTGTCTCCATTCAGTTAGGAGGCAAATAACAAAACCGAAGCTGAGATCGACACAGCACAGGCTTCATTCAGTGGCCAAAGAACGGAGAAGTGGGAACTTAATTTAGAGATCAACTTCTCACCCACCTGGAGAGAATGATTTAATCTTAGAGTAAAGTCAAAGGGAGGAGGAGTGAGGCTAGTGATTAGGAGACAGATGCATTTGTCTACCGGGGAAGGGGTTAGGGCTCTTTCAAGGGCCTGGGATGCCACCTCCTTTTCATCCTATTTTGGGCCTTAATGCCCCTGGCAGGTGTGTCATCTGGTAGCTGATGTAGTAAAAATCAACGTATAATGAGACTCAGGCTCTGCTGGAGGTCAGATTCATTGCCATTTTGGTCCCAGCTGGTTTACCTGGGGTTTTTCGTTTGTTTGTAGCTTCCTTTTTTTTTTTAATCTCTGGACCCTTTAATTTAAAGATTTATGTTCACTGCTGCTAAAGGTGGCGGTGGGCGTGCTTTGAGCAAAAACCTGGAGCAGCTCTGGCAACAGTTGTAGACATTTTGAGAAGAAGTAGCGGAAATTCTGACAATGGAGACCAAGGTACAGTCTTAACAAATTTTAACAAGGCAGTCTTTTAATTTATGAGAGTAAGAGAAAAAGATGCCTAGAGTTTTTTGCTTGGGAAAAGTTATGCATGGTTATTTATTAATAATAGCTGTATCAGGCTTCCCTGGTGGCGCAGTGGTTCGGAGTCCGCCTGCCGATGCAGGGGACGCGGGTTCGTGCCCCGGTTCGGGAGGATCCCACGTGCTGCGGAGCGGCTGGGCCCGTGAGCCGTGGCCGCTGAGCCTGCGCGTCCGGAGCCTGCGCTCCGCAATGGGAGAGGCCACAGCAGCGAGAGGCCCGCGTACTGCAAATAATAATAAAAATAAAAAATAAAATAAAAATGTAATGATCTTGGGGAAATGTCTGGTAAACAGGAGATGCTCTAATTCTATTAGCATTAGTTTTATAAATTATTGCTGTGATTAATTTTTAAAGTTTTCCAGGAGAAATTATGCATTTTTTTCATTTACTTGTCCGAGTAACAAAGAATGAAGTTTTAAATATTTGAAGGATACATGATGGCAAAGGGGGTAATAGGGGTTAGGTTTTGTTTTTTCTTAATTTGTAAAATGACATTTTATATCAGGAGTTTTATATTTTTTAATTCTTCTACAAGTAGAGGAATCCATTCATTTTGGTAAGCAAAAGCCTTCCAGGTGGAATTTAATGTGACTTTTAGTTAAACAAACGTAAAATACTATATACACCTATTTTTCTTGAGCGAAAGAAGCCTGCCTGCCCAAGAGACACTGCGAAGTGTTCTGTGCAGCCTTCAAAGTCGCGCTTTCTTAGGTGGTGTAAATTGAATCTTGCCTTTGCATGTTTCATTCTCTTTAGTAGAAAGTTTCTTTCCTTTATCTGGGATCGGTGGGTTAATTGTTGTTTGACAAGAGAAGTTGGGACTTCTGGGTTGTACTCAGTTGGCACAATTTTCCGGACCAGAGCTCCCCCAACAGACATATCCTCTTCAGCAGTAAGAAGGAAAGGTTGGGAAAGGAAGGGCCTCCTCTGGTGTTGTACAAGCAGACTGAGGTGTTAGGACCCACCTGAGATGTTGTTTGTGGCTGATTAGCGTAAAGGTCAGGTACCTTGCTGACTGCCTGTGGTTGTTTGTTGTTTGTTTGTTTGGTTTGGTTTGTACTCTCATTACTTAGACTAGAATCCTATAAGTGAGAGTTTTGTTCATTCCTCCTCTGCCCATGAAAGAATGTTCTGAGAAAGTGTCTTGTATGGCAGCCAGCCACCCCCGACCCCACCCCATAAGGACCAAAATGACAGTGTGACTTCGGAAGAGCCACCCTGTGGCTCCGCGCTTGTTCCGGGAATTGGCGCAGCTACGGAAAACCCTCTGCTCCAAGCACTGAACGCTCTCCCTTCTTTTGAAATGTCCCTTTGCGGTGAACCAAGGATGGCCAAATGCACCTGAAGACCAGATTGGAAGTCTCCCCATGTCCAAAAATCCCAGCTCAATAGAACACTTGCCAACCAGACATGCTCTCAATGTTCCCCCTTTATCCTCTATACAATGTGCCATCCTTCCTAATATCTTTGAATCCCGCTGAAACAGAAGTGACACATTTATGTATAAACAGCTTTGTTCATTATGTGTGGCCTTAGTTTCGTCCCTGACAGTTCACGGCAGTGCTACCTATAATAACCAGAACCCAGCACAAGCCCCTGGGCATCATCTGGAGGATGGATGAATAATGGAAAATAAACTAGTATTCATACATGTTGGTTTACAACCTCAGGAGCTCCCCAGGGAAGATCTGAAACCTCCCTCCGTCCACGGAGGTCAGGGAGAGACGGAAGAAGCAGGCAGACCCTCCAGTGAGCAGGTGCAGGTGTAATAAGCAGGGAGCTTTCACAGGAGCCCTGTCCCGGGTGCTATGAGATCAGTAGATCTCCGTCCTTGCCAGAATCTCAGGCTTTAACTGGACTCAGCCCTGCAGACCATGCAGATGCTTTCACCACCACACCACCAGCTCAGGGCTGTGTCCTTGGGCAGCTTCCAGCTCAGGCGAGGCAAGTGGGGCGCACAGCCTGAGAATGGGGGTGGTGAGGAACCTCTCATTGCCTGGGTCCAGCTGGAGGGTTAACTACTGTCACCACTTCTCATTGACCTCCTCCAACCATGCAATGAACAAATGGCCCAATAAAATTAAATTCAAACAAACGGAGCCCTGGAGAGTGACGAGAATGCACAGGAGGATATGGATGGATCCTACAAACCTAATGCTGAGCACGGAAGCCAGACACAAAGGATTGCATTTATGGAAAATCCACAGACGAGCCTATTTAGTTTAGTGTATTCAGTCAGGATTGTGGTCACCTTGCTGATGGATAGTGGTTGACAGGTGGCAGAGCATGGGCTTCGGGTGTTACAGTTATTGGTCTGGGTGCTAGAGGGACAGTGTGTTTGCTTTGTGAAAATTTAATGAGGTATACTTAATAATTTATGCATATTTACACTAATGTATGCATGTTATAATTGTAAACATGTATTTTATTTTATTTTTAAAAATTTTTTCCTTTCTGGGGAGGTAACTTTTTTTTTTTAAACATCTTTATTTGAGTATAACTGTTTTACAATAGTGTGTTAGTTTCTGCTTTACAACAAAGTGAATCAGTTATACATATACATATGTTCCCATAACTCTTCCCTCTTGTGTCACCCTCCCTCCCACCCTCCCTATCCCACCCCTCTAGGTGGTCACAAAGCACAGAGGTGATCTCCCTGTGCTATGCGGCAGCTTCCCACTAGCTATCTGTTTTATATTTGGTAGTGTATATATGTCCCTGCCACTCTCTCACTTTGTCACAGCTTACCCTTCCCCCCACAATATCCTCAAGTCCATGCTCTAGTAGGTCTGTGTTTTATTCCTGTCCTATCACTAATCTCTTCATGACATTTTTTTTCTTAGATTTCATATATATGTGTTAGCATATGGTATTTGTTTTTCTCCTTCTGACTTACTTCACTCTGTATGACAGACTCCAGGTCTATCCACCTCATTACAAATAACTCAGTTTCATTTCTTTTTATGGCTGAGTAATATTCCATTGTATATATGTGCCACATCTTCCTTATCCATTCATCTGTTGATGGACACTTAGGTTGCTTCCATGTCCTGGCTATCATAAATAGAGCTGCAATAAACATTTTGGTACATGACTCTTTTTGAATTATAGTTTTCTCAGGGTATATGCCCAGTAGTGGGATTGCTGGGTCATATGGTAGTTCTATTTGTAGTTTTTTAAGGAACCTCCATACTGTTCTCCATAGTGGCTGTATCAATTTACATTCCCACCAACAGTGCAAGAGTGTTCCCTTTTCTCCACACCCTCTCCAGCATTTATTGTTTCTAGAGTTTTTGATGATGGCCATTCTGACTGGTGTGAGATGATATCTCATTGTAGTTTTGATTTGCATTTCTCTAATGATTAATGATGTTGAGCATTCTTTCATGTGTTTCTTGGCAATCTGTATATCTTCTTTGGAGAAATGTCTATTTAGTTCTTCTGCCCATTTTTGGATTGGGTTGTTTGTTTCTTTGTTATTGAGCTGCCTGAGTTGCTTATAAATTTTGGATATTAATCCTTTGTCATACGCTGGTCTGCCACGGAATTCATCACATCCTGCCTCCACAGTTATGTTTTCAAGCTTCCCTGAGTTATTTGTACAGATTTCCTCTCAGCTTTTACTTACTATGTTTGTTTTCTGAGTATAAAGAGGATAAAGTTGGACTAACCCTAACAAGACTGCATTTTTAAAGCTTTAAGAATTATTATTGTATAAATGTCGTTGAAAAAGTCTTATCAACTGGTAACATCTTGCTCCATTATACTGTATAAGAAGCAAAAATGTCAGTAAGTCAAGTCAAAACCTAATGTGCACTTTTTATTGGCACCAAGAAACGCTGCTCTTGCTTATACCATCCATGGACTTCTCCTTGACACTTTTATGTTTGAATATCATTTTTTTCACAAAGATGCTGGCCTTAACAAGACCTGTCCTCAAGAGAACCTACTTTACCAGAGATTAGCCTACTCTGGTTTCAGCAGTGCCTAACTGCCCTGGGGTCAGGAACTACCCACCTGCATTCTGCTCCAGCATTCCACACGGGGCAGAAGATGTCCAGAGTGGAGACTCACAAGTGGAAATTACACAAGAGCCATTGCCAGGGTAGGAAAGCCTTAATTGTAATTTACCACCTGCTGGAGGCTCAGTGTCAACAAACTGTGTTAAAAACTCCAGAAGGACCTAGTGGTGGGGGCACCCATAAGATTGTGGGGTTTCCTCTTAGGAGCTCAACCAGGTTCTTACATTAAATATCAGTGAAAAACCCGTTTATGCTTCCGACAGAGAGACCACCCTGTTCTTCTTAATAAGGCTGCCCTCAGGGGACCCCAGAAACCAGAACCTAACCTACCTGGGTATCATCAGAGCCAGGAGAAAGAAAAGAAGGAGAAGAAAGAGAGAAAGTAACAAATGAAATATTTGAAACAATACTGGCTGAGAATTTTATTTTCAAACTACAGGAAACCAAAGATAAAGAAGAAATCCTGAGAAACACCAGAGGAATAAAAAACCTTACCTAGTGTTGAAATAACTTTCTAGGTCCAAGATGGAGCTGCTCCCGTCCAGGGTGCCATGTCAGCAAATTGAAACTTAGATGACTTTTGTGTCTCTGTACATGTTCCTTTTGACCAGAAACACTGCATATCCAGTCAGCCAATCCCCACATGTCAAGCCAGTTCTAGGCTCTGTACTTATTTCCTTGTTCCTTCTCATCCTAAACAAGGTTGACTATGTTGTCTAGCCAAGCAGATATTTTCTATTTGTCTCCTTCTTCTTCTTCTCCTCCTGCTCCTCCTCCTCCTCCTTCTCCTCCTTCTCCTTCTCCTTCTTCTCCTTCATTCTTTGTCTTAGAAATGCCTCTTGCCTTCTACCCCATTTTGCAGTTTTCCAAAAGTAGACTGTCTGCTTCATGAAATGTTAATGTTTGTTTGTAATACCTAAATTTTCTTTAATCATTCTCTAACACACTAGGGGAACAAAGCTAAGGATTACATTTGATTTCTCAGAATCCATGGAAGCAAGAAGAGAGTACAATATTTAGTGTTGAGGGAAAAAAATGACCAGTGTAGAATTGTATACCCTGCAAAATTATCCATCAAAAATGAAGGAGAAATAGACTTTCTCAGACATACAAAAATTGAGAGAATTTGTTTCCTTGCAAGAAATGGTAAAATAAGTTGTTTAGAGAGAAGAAAAATAATAAATTGTTTAGAGAGAAGGAAAAAATAGTTGTTTAGAGAGAAGGTCGGAAACTCAGGTCTACATAAAGTAAGAAAGAGCACTGAGGAAAGAATAAGTGAAGGCAAAATAAAACTTTTATTTTTCTTATTCCTCATTTATCTATCAGATAACAGTTTGTTCAAAATAATAATACCAATGATATATTCAATTATGCATGCATTTATTATATACTTATATATGCTTGTGTATAAATTTAAAAATGACAGCAAAGATAAAAGAGATTGAAGGAAGGGATTAGGATTATTTTGTTATTTATAAGGTTCTTACACTACCTGTGAATTGTGAAGTTATTTGAAAGTGGCCTTGGGTTAGCTGTAAGTGTATGTTGCAAACTCTAGGGCAACCATAAAAAAAAGTAAAAAAGAAAGTGTAAGTGATATGCTAATAAAGGAGAGAAAATGGCATCATACAAAATGCTCAATTAAAATCGTGAAAGAAAGAAAAAGAGTGGAGATTAGAAGAACAGGGGCAACAAATAAAATACAGTAATGAATATGGTAGATACGAATCTGACAACATCAGTAATTGCTTTGAAAGTCAGTGACCCAAATGCACCAGTAACTGATTGTACGTTGGATCAAAACAGAAGACTCCACCATGTGTTGTCTACAAGAAACCCACACTGATTATAAAGACACATATAGATTAAAAGTAAACAGATGGAAGAAAATACACGTGTAAACAGTAGTTAACAGAAAGCAGGAGTAGCAATATTAATTTCATACAGAACAGACTTCAAAGCAAGGAGAGTTATTAGGGATAAAAACGGCATTAAATAATGATAAGGGTATCAGTTATCAGGAAGACATAACAATCCTTAATGTGTATAAGCCTAACAACAGACAAACTGTGAGGCAGAAACTAATAGAATTGCAAGAGACATAGGAAAATCCATTATCTTAGCTGGGGACTTCAACACCTGTCTATCAGAAATGGGCAGATCATCAGACAGAAAATCAGTAAAGACACAGTTAAACGCAACAATAACATCCATCAACTGGATATAATTCACATCTGTAAATTATGGCAACAACAGAATACACATTATCCTCGAGCTCACATGGAGCATTCACCAAGATATACTACATTCTAAGCCACAAACACATCTTAATAAATTAAAAAAAATAGAAATCATGTAATGTCTGCTCTCAGACTACCATGGAATTAAACTTGTAATTAGAAGGATAGCTGGGAAATCCTAAAATGTGTGGAGATTAAACAACACTCTTTTAAAGAACACATGAGTCAAGGAGAAAATCTCAAGAGAAATTAAAAATATATTTTGAACTAAATGAAAATGAAAACACAGCTTATCAAAATTTATGGTATGCAGCAAAAGCAGTTCTTGGAAGGAAAGTAATAACATTTGATGCATTTATGAAGAAAGATCTAAAATCAATAATCTAAATTTATACCTTAGGAAACAAGAAATAGAAGAGCACATTAATTCCAAGAAAGCAAATGAAAAGAAATAATAAGAAATAGGGAAGAAATCAATGAAATTGAAAGCAAGAAATCAACAAAGAAAAATCAATAAAACCAAAACTGGTTTTTTGAAAAGATGAGCCTCTAGCCAGGTTGACTAAGAAAAAAAAGAGAGATGACACAAATGACTGGTATCAGAAATAAAAGAGGAGACATCACTACAAACCTTATGGACATTAGAAGTATTAAAGGAACACTATGAACAACTCTATGCCCACACATTTGATAACCTAGATGATATGGACCAATTCCTTCAAAGATACAGTTTACAAAACTCACACAAGAAGAAATACACAATCTGAATAAGCCTGTATCCATTACAGAAATTGAATCAATAATTAATAACATTCCAAAACAGAAATTGCCAGACCCAGATGGGTTCACTGGTAAATTCTACCAAACATTTAAGGTAGAAGTTACACCAATTCTCTACAATATATTTTTAAAATTGGAGTATAGCTGGTTTACAATGTTGTGTTAGTTTCTGCTGTACAGCAAAGAGAATTAGTTATACATACACATATATCCACTCTTTTTTAGATTCTTTTCCCATATAGGTCATTACAGAGTATTGGGCAGAGTTCTCTGTGCTATACAGCAGGTCCTTATTAGCTATCTATTTTATATATACTGGTGTGTATATGTCAATCCCAATCTCCCAATTAATCCTTCTCACCCTTTCCCCCTTGGTAACCATAAGTTTGTTTTTTACATCTGTGACTCTATTTCTGTTTTGTAAATAAGTTCATTTGTACCTTTTCTTTAGATTCCACATATAAGCGGTATCATATAATATTTGTCCTTCTCTGTCTGACTTACTTCACTCAGTATGACAACCTCTAGGTCCACCCATGTTGCTGCAAATGGCATTGATTCATTCTCTTTTATGGATGAATAATATTCCATTGTATACACACACACACACACACACACACACACACACACACACACATACATATACCACATCTTCTTTATCCATTCATCTGTTGATGGACATTTAGGTTGCTTCCAGGTCTTGGCTATTGTAACTGGTGCTGCAATGAACATTGGGGTGCATGTATCTCTTTGAATTATGGTTTTCTCCAAGTATATGCCCAGGAGTGGGATTGCTGGATCATATAGTAGCTCTATTGTTAGTTTTTTAAGGAACCTCCATACTGTTTTTGCATAGTGGTTCTTACCAATTTATATTCCCACCAACAGTGTAGAAAAGTTCCCTTTTCTCTCTACCCTCTCCAGCAGTTACTGTTTGTAGATTTTTTTGATGATGGCCTTTCTGACCTGTGTGAGGTGATACCTCATTATAGTTTTGATTTGCATTTCTCTAATGATTAGTGATGTTGAGCATCTTTTCATGTGCTTTTTGGCCATCTGTATGTCTTCTTTGGAGAAATGTCTATTTAGATCTGCCCACTTTTGATTGGGTTGTTTGGTTTTTTTGATACTGAGCTGCATGAGCTGTTTGTATATTTTGGAGATAAGTCCCTTATCTGTCACTTCATTTGGAAATATTTTCTCCCATTCTGTGGGTTGTCTTTTCATTTTGTTTATGGTTTCCTTTGCTGTGCAAAAGCTTTTAAGTTTAATTAGGTCCCATTTGTTTATTTTTGTTTTTATTTTCATTTCTCTGGGAAGTGGGTCAAAAAGATCTTGCTGTGATCTACAATATCTTTTAGACAATAGAAGCAGAGAGAATACTTCATAACTTATTTGAGGCTGGCTTTGTCCTAATATCAAAATCGTACAAAGTTATTACAGGAAAAGAAAACTACAGACCAATATCTCTCATGAATATAAATTCAAAAATCTTTGTGAAAATATTAGCAAATGAAACCCAACAACATATAAAAATAATTATACACACCACAATCAAGGGTGGTTTATCTCAAGTATGCAAAGCTGGTACAATATTTGTATTAATTTTAATTTTAAAAAGAATAATAATCCTGGTTGACCACATCTGGCTTTTAAATTGATCTTGTTAAGTGGAAAGATAGAAAAAGAACAATAACTCAAAAGCATGGCCCAAGGGTTTTCACTTCTGCTCTTGCTGTGTTTGTCTCTCCCCCAAATTCCTGTGTTGAAATCCTAATGCCCATGTGATGGTCTTAGGAAGTTGGGCCCTGGGGAGACGCTTAGTCACAAGAGTGGAGCCCTCAGGAATGGGGTTAGTGCTTTTACAGAAGGGACCCACAGAGCTCCCTCCCTGCTTCCTCCCTGTGAGGTCCACGTTGGACACAACCCTGTCCCTGAACCACACTTGGGTGTCCAGCCTCCAGAGCTGTCTGCTGTTTATAAGACACCCAGGCTGTGGTCTTTTGTTATAGCAGCCGGAACGGACTAAGCCACCTCCCCTCACTCTACTCCCATGAAAAAGGGTGTGTGTGTGTGTGTGTGTGTGATGCACAATTAAGACCACTGACTCTCACATTTTACGGGGGTGAGCCCTAGCCGATGATCAGACAGGCACGGTTTTCTCCCTCCTGGCTCTTTGCTCCAGACATTTCACTGTAACGAGGGTGGTACTCTCTCATCCACTCTGTGCTGAGAACCACAGCAGGCACTAAAGGTCTGAAACTCCTGGTTGGGGGGCCTGTGGGTGTGGGGAAAGTGGGCCTCCTGGGGTCCTGGGCCCTGGGCGCCAGCTGATGCAGGCGTGTTCTCCTTGTCACGTCCACCCGGCCAGAGTCCATCATGAAGGAGTTGGTAATGAAGTCTGCTTGGTCCTCTCTTGATCTCTGTTTTCCTCGGGAATCCTGAGCAAGTGTTCGGGTGTCCTGGATTTGAGAGGCAGATCAGATCACACACATTCATCTTCAGCAACTTCCATGTAAAAGCAGGTCTGATGGAACCACAGGCCAAGAATAAGTTACCATCCAGGAGTGCTTGCTCCAGTTTTGTTTTGTCTTTGATGGTGTCAGTAAGAGAGTGCCCTGGATTCTTGTCTGACACCACTCAGAGAATTCTTTCTCTCCAACTTATAAATGTATCCATTCTGAAACAGCCTTTGCAATCAGTGCTAAACATAAAACTAACCAGCAGAAATTGACAGTTACAGCCCAGGAGAGCTAGAGGGCTTCACAATTCCTTGCTACATATTTAAAATGCTGTTTTGATAATAAATCCTTCAAATCAAAGCAAACAGTGTGTTCCCAGCTTCTGTTTTATTTTAGGTCTTGCATTAGTAAAAACGTGTGCAGTCAGTGAAGAGCTGGCAAGGCTGGAGTATAAAGGACTTTGCTACAGTTTGGTGATAGGATCGTTTTAATAGGCTGAATCTCCAGTTCTAGCTTCTGAGAACTCAATGTGTGCATCAGCTTTTATTCTCTCTATACAATTTAGTTTAAAAAATAAACTAACTAACTAAATAAAATAATTGTTAAGTGATTACGTGCATATAAAGGCATGTGAAAGAGAAAGGAAAATGCAATTAGCTGTGGTCACACAGCCTGGAATGGACACATTTCTACATCGATTATTGTTATCTGGAGCTTTCTTGTCGCAGGGAAAATAGATTCCTTTTCTAGTCAAGATTTCTCCTAAGTCAGTTGGTTTGCTTGAAGTTTTATTAGAGTTTTGATAAGAACAACAGCTTGCAACACTAAGGGGTTTATTACCAAGAAGAGATACATTGCAGTATATTAAACAGGCAAGAGCTTGTGCTTTGGACTGAGGGATTTTTTTTCTACATGAAATTCTGTGGGCATTTACCCTAGTTCTCTAGCGGAAAAATGCTTACCCATGCTCCTTGATGTCATGACTACTAGCTTATTCAGAGACATGAGACTTAACTGAAGGAATAGCGATGAAACTGGGTTTATAGGAAGTTGTAAAGGTCCATGTGCCCGAAGGAACAGAGTTACAAAATACTGCTTGTTGTTCTGAGGACAGAGTCTTACTTTGGCTTAGATGTGGATTATCTGACTATCCTTTTTATGCAATCACCAACTGTGAAAGACAGAAAGATCTGCTGCTTCTTTCTCATGTCCTCAAATTATTGACATTATTTGATAAAGGAAAACAATAATTTAAAAGACTAGCAAGACTGGATCTAGACAGCAATTTTCCAATTAAAAATCCCACGGCAACTAGCTAATTTCCTCTTTCATTGGCTGGACAAATGTTTTAATCTATTGTTCTGTGCCTGTCTTAGACTTACAGTGATACATTTTGCCAAAGCAAAGCAAATATTAGTTATGTGCATGCGTATCTCACTACTACCTATCTGTGTAAATCCCACCTACATGACATTTTTCAAATGTGTTAAATAGCATCCCTGAATGTTAACACTTCTGGAGAAATCTAATTCCAAGGTAATCGTCATTATAATGCCACTAAATATTTAGTACTCTCTCCCTGAGATTGACAAAATAACAATGTTTGCATCAGAATTTCTTCTGTTCCTTTTTTTTCCATAATATCACCTTTCAGTTTTATCTGAAATGAATAATTTGCTAGAAATTCTCATTTGGTGAGAATGAAGAACCTTTCAAAACATCACACAACTTTCTGCCTCTCTGTTAATTTTTATGAGTGAAAGACACAAATAGATACAAAAATACGTAAAGATCCCTGACTTGTGTCCTATCTACGGGACAGGCTGGATTAACTAAAATAAGAAGAAATAACCTTAACCTGATTTAACTAATATGTAAGTTGTCAATCCACTGCCAATATTTAAGCATTAATGCTTCTGTCAGTTACGGGAGATATGGGGTTAAAAAGAAGTTAGTTCAGTCATAACTTAAAATTTCATAAATATCCTGAGGTTCTCAAGTTAATATTTTTTGAGGTGATTTTCCAAATTAGGATTAACAGGTCTTCATTATGCTAATCTAAGAAGTATTCATGGATTTAAAATGATTGTAAACAATTCAATTTGTTTCCCTTTAATAAATCCTTAAAATCACTTAAATTCAAAGGCTCTGTGGAGTAATTATGAGTATATATATATATATATATATAAATAGTTATTGCCCTTGAAAATCTTACAATAAAGTGGGCAGATAACGTGTTCTCAAAGATAAGAGAGATATAGAGGAACATGGATACACGGTTACATGTAGATATATAGAGAGATATGGAAATAATTCCATGATAATGTACAAGCAGTTGCATTAAAATGTGAAATAGATCACACAATCACAGAAGCGATCAAGAAAGATAGAAAAGCAGAGGTAGAATTTTCTATTTTTATTTTTTAAATTTTGATTTTATTATTTACAATGATGTGTTAGTTTCTGCTGTACAGCAAAATGATTCAGTTATATATATGCATACATTCTTTTTTATATTATTTTCCATTATGGTTTATCACAGGATATTGAATACAGTTCCCTGTGCTCTACAGAAGGACCTTGTTGTTTATCCATTCTATATATAATAGTTTGCATCTGCTAATCCCAAGCTCTCAATCCATCCCACCCCCACCCCACCTCCTCCTTGGCAACCACAAGTCTGTTCTCTATGTCTGTGAGTCTGTTTCTGTTTCATAGATAAGTTCATCTGTGTCATATTTTAGATTCCACATAAAAGTGATATCATATGGGATTTGTTTTTCTCTTTCTGACTTACTTTACCTAGTATGATCATCTATAAGTTCATCCATGTTGCTGCAAAAGGCATTATTTCATTCTTTTTAATGGCTGCATAGTATTCCATTGCATATTTGTACTACATCTTCTTTATCCATTCGTCTTTTGATGGACATTTAGGTTGTTTCCATGTCTTGGCTATTGTGAATAGTGCTGCTATAAACATAGGGGTGCATGTATCTTTTTAAATTATATTTTCATCCAGATATATGCCCAGGAATAGGATCCCTGGATCATATGGAAACTCTATTTTTAGTCTGTTGAGGAACCTCCCTACTGTTCTCCATAGTGGCTGCTTCAACTCAACTTACACTCCTACCAACAGTGTAGGAGGGTTCCCTTTTCTCTACACCATCTCCAGCATTTCTTGTTTGTAGACTTTTTGATGATGGCCATTCTAACTGGTGTGAGGTGATACCTCATTGTGGTTTTGATTTGCATTTCTTTAATAATTAGCGATGTTGAGCAGCTTTTCATGTGCCTGTTGGCCATCTGTATGTTTTCTTTGCAGAAATATCTATTCAGGTCTTCTGCTCATTTTTTGATTGGGTTGCTTTTTGTTGTTGTTGAGTTGCATGAGTTGTTTGTATATTTTGGAAATTAAGCCCCAGTCAGTCACAACATTTGCAAATATTTTCTTCCAGTCTGTTGGTTGTCTTTTTGTTTTGTTTATGGTTTCCTTTGTAGTACAGAAACTTGTAAGTTTGATTAGGTCCCATTTGTTTATTTGTGGGAAAAGCAGAGATAGAATTTAAATGAGAATTCTTCCTAGGTTTACACACAGGTTCTTGAACTCCAAACTGATATAAATTATTTTTAAAAACACCATGAGAAAAAAACAAACAAAAAAAACACCATGAGAGAAACAGCCAAATTTTAACAAATTTGAAAGTAAGGATAAGAGGATAACTGCTCTAGGCAAATTCTATTAAAGTATATTTTAAAGGTAGAAATAGTGCTTTAAAGGTCCTAATGGCTTTGGGTTTCTAGTTCTTGATCCCCTGGAGAAAGAGCTGTCAAATACAGACCTGGGAAATGCACATGCAGCATGAGAAACCCATTTGACTTTAGTGCAATAACAGAGAGCAAACAAAATCTGAAGCTAGAGAGTAAAATCGAGAAGCAATTTAACTTCAAGTTTGGTCAAGTTTGGTATAACTGCTTCCATTCCTGCACGTAGAGATGGAGGAAAATAATATAAAGAAAAAACAAAATAGATGGAAACGATCAATGGTGCAGAGTAAGGTGTTGAAACCACAAGCTGGTGATATTTTTCTGTAGATGGTTTCCCTGGCACAGTCTACCTTTACACTTGCTTTTTAAAAACAATCGAGAGTGCCCTCATTCATTTCTAAAAGGCAGCCTAGTTTAGTACATAAAGCATATGGCCACACTGGGAAACTCCATACATTGTGGTGAATTCGGTTCCCGTGAGTCAGAGAAAGTGCCCGTGAGAAACAAACTGGGGCTGTGCTCAGTATTCAGCCTTGAGCACTGAGAGGGCTCCCTCGGCTGGGGAAGGAGCCCAGGGGAGAAGATGCAGGTACAGCCCAGAGACCAGAGAGACTGTTCTAGTCTATTCAGTGAGATCAGCGCACAGCTCTGAGCACAGCTCTGAAAGAGCCTCAAGTGTTTCTTGTTGGAATGCGGGAGCTAACTACAAAACCACCAAATTGCAAAAATGAAAAGAAATCTTTGACAAAACGAGCCCATCCATCAAAATTCCATAAGCAATAAGCTTATGCTAAGAAATATGATACAGAACCATGACAAAATAGAATCTATCACAAAATGTGGGGAGGGTTTTGGGAACTGGAGGAGGGTGGGAACAGGGGACAGAATAGTGATAAACAGCCTTATGGGGTAACTAGTTACGCAAGTATTTGCGTAGTTGGATGGTGACTTGAAACGTAGGGATTCCCGAGTCAACATAAACTGACAGTGAGGAATCAAGGCAGGATCGGAGTATTTCCATGGTGCTGTTCAACATTCAGATTGTTTTCCTTTGATCAGGGCTGATATATTCAAATCATAAAAACTCCCCAGGTTTTTCTTTATATCATTACTTTCCTTCCTTTTTACCTTCCTCTTTACCCTCAGTATTCACAACTCTCCTGTTTTTCCTTTCTCCTCATTAATCGAAATCTATTCTGAAAATGACCTGGTATTGATGTTATTTACACAACAGTAGAAACATCTGCATATTACATGTTACATGGGTAGTTCAAAGGGATGCCTCCTCATTGAAACGCATCACTGAATAAAAGCCACACCTTATAGTGAAAAGAGAATTTCGAGTTTTAGGCCTATGGGGAAGCATTGAGGGAATAATGTTTTCCTCACGCCCTCTGTGGCCAACAGGAAATTACCAGTCATTCTTTCTTCAGAGCTTATTATTACAGATCTGTTTATAGTCATCCATTTCCATGCTCTAAAACCACAAAGCATTAATGCTAACCCACTGGCTTTACCTTAACTGAGTCTTCAGATCTCAAACTGCAATCTAAGAAGAGGACATTTTTAATTTCAGGAATAAGTAAATGTTATAACCAGATCTTATCATCCTTGTGAGTAAACTTACTGATGAACTTTTTGCTCTAGAGAAATCAGGGATATACGCTATTAAATCTAACAGTATTGTCATCTTTGCAATGTACTGCTTTCTACCACCTTTTCCAGCTGACCCACATGAATTTACATCAAGTAAAATCTGTGTTTATCATTAACCCTTATATTAAAATTATTTTAAAGTATTACATTTTCTTTCACATTTATTTACCATTTAAAAATATGAAAGATGTTCTCACTAAATTGTTATCCCAGTGGGGAAAAAATACTTCCAAGAAACCAGTTGTACCTAAACAAATTATAATCAAGAGGATCTCTCCAAAGGCATAAATTATTTAAAAAATGTATAAAAGGCATTAACAAAGACGTTGTTTGTTTGTTGTCTGTAAAATATCTTAGCTCTCAAATGTATACTTGGAGGCGTCGTTACAAACCAGTCCTGGCCAGTGTATCCCTGCAGCATAAGCAGTGGGCTCTGCCGTGTCGGGACCTGCGCTGTTTGGAGCAGCCAAGACCTGAACCCACATTCCTCCAGCTAGGTCCGAGCAACTGCCTTCCACTCACACCACATTCCCTTCCTACCTGCAGGTGTATAACTACGCTATACAGAGTAATGAGTCTTCCGTTCCTTAGGCTTTTCCTTCAAGTCTTGGCTATTCTTAGCCCTTTACATTTCCATGTGAATTTCAGAAGCAGCCTGTCACTTTCAAAAATATCTAGGATTTTAACTGTCATTGCAACGAATCTAAGGTCACTAGCCAATCTGTCTCTTTTTTTTCCCTCCGATTTTGAGTCTTCTGATAGTGGCTTTATGTATTTCATCTAGGGTATTTGGTTATAATTAGCAGGAGGAGTAGGGCGGAATGCATGTACTCTATCTTGCCCGGATCCAGAAGTACTCTAATGTTTTAAAATCTTATTATAGAGAAAGACTTTCAGAGAAAGACACAGCCTATAAATAAACGCCTAGCCGTATAATTCTGTAAGTGTCTTTCTTTGCGGTACGCGGGCCTCTCACCGTTGCGGCCTCTCCCGTGGTGGAGCACAGGCTCCGGATGCGCAGGCCCAGCGGCCACGGCTCACGGGCCCAGCCGCTCCGCGGCACGTGGGATCTTCCCCGACCGGGACACGAACCCGTGTCCCCAGCATCGGCAGGCGGACTCTCAACCACCGCGCCGCCAGGGAAGCCCCGGGACTGAGATTTTTATATTACTTGCAAACTCACAAGTCAGCCTGTGAAAGTTTCAGGGTTGCTGAGACATTAGAATCTTGAGTCAGAAACAAAGGATGTTGTTAGTCTGAGCAGTAGTAGAGGCCAGAATATCTCACATGTTCTCTTGTGGCCCAGGGCTCTGCGAAGCCCAGAACTCACAGGGCAGTTCAAGGAGGTCCAGGTGCTTCCTGCACAGGCGGGGGCTGTGTTACAGGAGTAGAGCACAGAACTCAGGGAACCTGGTGTTTCCTACTGGACAGTAAGCGTGCCTGACCTCTGCACTGGAGGGGGACACCGTCTCTGTCTTCTAATACTGTGCACAAAATCCTTGAAAAAACTAGTATGAAATAGAGGCAGTGTCTTTTCTCTGAATTGTGCAGAATATGAGAACTGCCTCCATAGTCATTGTTTGCATGATATAAATTTAATTCATTGAAGCTATTGCTGATTTTATTAGTAAGCTATTACTTATTGTTTTATGTAGAATTATAAATTCTACTAATTAATCTTGTACAAATATTCAGCCTCCTTATACACATCTCCTTTTCTCTCTGGGCCTTCATCTTTATTATGGTATTGGCTATTCTGTTTATTTTTTGTTGATGCATAAGGATGCTATTATATTGTTTTATTTTGTTTTTCTTTTTAAATATTGAATTTATATGCATAATTTTAAAAATCCCTTATAGTTTATCTATCATGTGTCAGTGGATATTTTCAACTACCATCTTTCTATACAACTAACTTTCAACAGTGCATATTTTGGAAAATGGTACATATTAAATAATTTCATCGAGATTTTTGCTATTTTAAGTCCACACTCTGGGCAGAGTGTGTGTGTGTATTTGTGTGTATCTGTGTGATATATCATATATATCACACACACACAGACACATATATATACATACACATATGTTGGTGTTACATTACCTGCAGAGAGAATTTACACTTTTAAAGGATCTCCTTTGAGGTTCAATAGAAAAGAAAGCCTAAAACCTTTTGCTAAGTAGCCTGTATAGAACATAGTACCATTTATAGAGCATTAGCTTCAATCAAGGAGAAAGAAAAGGAGTAAACAAAGGAGTTGAACAACAGAGAACCATCATTTTCTTTACCTCAGGTTCCCAAACACGTTGGCAGGGATGAAACTCACTTTCCTGCCGGTGCTATTATGCAGGAGAGCAAATCCTTTCCTCCTCACAATGAGGGTCCTGAAGGACACTGTGTCTCAGGTCGCAGAGGCAATACAAAATGAGAAGGTGAAGAATTTCAGCATAAGAACCAGAAGAGATAAGAGATGCGCTGGACAATCACAGTCAACAAAGGGACGAAAGGAATGAATTTTGCTCTTGTGTTTGTTCCAACTACGCCAATTCTGTCTGTATTT
Source organism: Kogia breviceps (assembly GCF_026419965.1). Classification (NCBI taxonomy): domain Eukaryota; kingdom Metazoa; phylum Chordata; class Mammalia; order Artiodactyla; family Physeteridae; genus Kogia; species Kogia breviceps. The sequence continues at coordinate 118,646,187 of NC_081317.1, read as the reverse complement.
TCTTAGCGTTCCCATAGAGACAGAAGCAAAACTGATATGAGAACAAAGAAATAAAAAGAAGAGAGAATTTAATTTAAACTTATGATGATGAGAAAACAAACAAAAAAAGTCCTTTTCTTTTGCTGGTATGATTACTTGGAATGGCAGTAATTTTGCTAAACATACTTTTCTTCTGAGAGCTCTTAGGAAGTGTCCTTGTACTTACTGTTCTATTCCAAGCCTTGAATAATGAAATTTTGTAGGATAGAAATTCTGGGGAGAGCTATCTAAATGCCATTTTACAATGAAACACTGATATTATTTCCAAGTAGTCTCTTTTTAAATTATAAAAGTTATACATATATGGGGGAAAATTCATAACTGACTGCAGAGTGAACAGAAAATTTTAAACATTTCCTGTGATTCCACTACCCAGAGAAAAAGCCACAATTAATATCTGATTTTTTGTGTGTGTGTGTGTGTGTGTGCGCGTGTGCACGTAGATATATACATAGTTTCTTGCTATCTCTCTACAGTATTCCACGTGACATCAGATTCCTGCTCGGAGGCATGAATATTGCTATATTTTTTCAAAAAACTATTTTAAACTATTATGCAAGCTTAACTTTAAATATAAATCTGAAATTGTACGCTCATTACTTCCTCCTGAAAAGTACCAACAACTGGAATTGTTTGGATGTATGGTTTCCCTAAAATTCTCGTGTATAAATTACATTTGATTCTTAAAACGATCTTGTGAGCTAGGTAGGCCCACACTACCCATAATTAAAAGTTTATCGTACAGATGAGTGAATTGAAGCTTTTGAATGGAAAGCCACACTTGAACTGAGCTGTAGCACCTCAGATTCTACGTGCTTTTCACCATAGCAAACAGCAAAGATGCCTGTGGAAAGCGTTGTTGACTTTTGCGGTTGTAATAAATTGATGAACAGTATGTAAATTACTGCGCGGAGACGTGCTGAGTGGAGTTTCCCGGGGTTAATCACAGATGCTCTGTGCCCGCGGCAGGCTTGATGCCCGGAGAGACTGGTGGAACAGGATTTTGGGTTTTCATTCTTTTTTTTTAAACAAAACCCACCATGCAAAACCACTTTAAATCATTACAGTGTTGCTCTTCCTTCTGTTCTATTTTCTAATTAGTTTCCCTGAATACATGTCCCTTCCCCTCTAGACCAATCTGTCTCTGGCCATTGGGCAAGAAGTAGAGCATGAGGGGCTAATCCTACTCCAGCTAACAAGTCCCAGTTTCCAAGTCCTAACTCTGAAGCAGTTTGGAGTTTGCAGGATTGGGAAAGTAATAAGGCTAACAAATGCTCACGTGTAGCAGTCCCTCAGTGTTGCACTTTACCAGTGATCAATCTACTTTTTTCAAGTGACTGAGAGGTTAGTAAAGATGGTTCAGTTGCCATGAGGCTTTGCCAATATGTCAAGAAAGAGCCAAATAGGGCCACGTTTGTAAAAGCTGTTATTGTTCAACCGTGCTTTAGAACTAAAGTAAAACATTCACAGGCATTTAGAACTGGGTATCAAGACACTCAGCTGAGAGATGATCAAGTCAAGCAATGTCTGCTCAAAGTGCTTGTTTGCTAAAACAATGTGTGGGTCTGTCACTGTGGAAAATGTCAAAGTGGTAATCTTTTAAAATTCAAATATTTTCAGAAGACATTTTTCATTGTTATTGCAGAGGAATTAGGCTTAACCTTGTGGGAAAACAGTGAGGCGGAGTCAGAACTGTCTTCGGTTTGGTCTTTGACATGAGCTGTTGCACAGACATCTCACCTAAAATTTCAGTCTAGATTTTTGTCATCTAAAAATGGAAATTACACACACTACTTCACATATGCATCCTTATTTATGAAATTCGGCCTCTGTACATCCATGCCAAATTAAATCTCGGAGACAGTTTTGGGTGAACTAGAAAATAATAGCTTTATTGCTTTACCAGGCAGAGGGGGCCACAGCAGGCTAATGGCGTCAAGACTGTGTGACCCGCCCTGGAGGGGGTAGTGATGGGTCCTACAGTGTTCAAGGAGCAGGGCGTGGTCAGCTGGTGGACCCTCTTCTGATTGGCTGGCGGTGAGGTCATCGGGAATCAGCATCATCAACCTTCTGGTTCCAGCTGGTCTGGGGTCTCCCTGCTTGTGGGCAGCACGCAGTTAACTTCTCCCACCTGGTAGGGGCTTCAGTATCTGCAAAACAGCTGGAAGGACGCGGCTCAGAATATTATCTACAGCCCTGGAGGAGGAACCAAAGGTCCTTGGCTTTGTTCAATGACTAAACTATTATGATTTTGTCTTGTTTGACTGTTTTCCTTTCTTTCTGCATTTTCTCACTTCTCTGATTAAATGTATTCTTTGACTAGAGTTTTTCTACAGACAAAAGGTAGGCGGAGGACACGGGTAGGGGTCTATTCCGGGAAGGCCTCGTAGGGTCCTGCTCGGTTATGTGAGCTGTAGAGCCCACTGGGATTTACAAACACCGTTGATCCTAACAAGTTTTCTCTGTTCCCTCAGTGTCACTGTCCTCCATAAACAGCTTAAATTCCCAAAGTGTCTCCTGTGCCCTCCGCTCTCTGCCTCAGGTTCTCTCTCCCACGCACACCAGCCAAAGCTGTGTTGAGAATTTAATGTCCCCCGGCCCACGCCCACACTTATGCAGCCAAATATAATTAGCGCAAAACACACAAACGTGCTGACCATCTCTAAATGCAGGACTTCGAACCTTCAATCAATCTTCACTGCTGTCAATAATTGTACTGCAAGCCGCCAGCCCTCTCGCGCCCTCCTTTTATGGAAAAGTATTTCATCTCGCTTCTCAAACCTCTGAAACCTCCGACTCCGTCCTCACTCTGCGGGACTTGGTACCCGATTCACTGAGAAAATACAGATTCCCACAACTTTGTGCTACCGCACCTGCACACCCACCAGACCACAGGCCCCAGGCCCCGCGTCCTATTCCACGACTGTCTGTTAAAAGCCCTTTTCTCTTACCTTCCCTAAAGAGCGGTCGTCACTGTTTCCAATTACTTTTTCCTCTTTTCTCCAAATCGACTCCAGCAGCCGCTGCCACTGAACTGACTCTCGTCCATCCTCGCCTTCCTTGAATCTTCATGTACATGCCTGTGTTTGACTATTTCCTCCATTTAAAATATCTTTTTTCACTTTGATTCCAGGAAATCTCTCTTCCGTTTGTGCCCACTACAAGATCCTTCTCTGGTTCTTGCACTTGTTCTTTCTTATCCCTAATCTGCTAAACACTTACCAAAGCTCCGTCCTCCGACCTTGGTCCTTCTCTCTCCTCTCTCCGTCTCAATGTCACCCTACACCAAAGCTTTAAATGCCATTGATATGCTAATGCTTCCCAAATCATACTTCCAGACTAATCATCTCCGCAGAATTTGAGGCAAGCTTTTCTACTTTTTTTCCAAGTCATCACTCGCGTGTCTAATTGCTATCTCAGCCCAACACATTAAAAAATAAACTCCTATCTTTCCACCCCAAATCTGTACCTCCTGCAGATTTTTCTATCTCAGTTTACAGCCGAATCTAATCTTAGTTGCTCTGGTCAGAAGTCTACGTTTTCCTGAATTACCCTCTTTTACTCAAACCCCATAACCAATCCGGTTGGGTTTTCTTCCAAAACACATCACTACCTCCCCCGATTCACCTGTATCCAAGCCATCACCCTCTTCCGCTTAGGTTACTACAGGAGCTTTGAAGTCACCTGTGGTTGAGCTGCACCTTGTCACTTGGCTGCGCAAATTCCCGCCGGCCTCCTGTTCAGTCCTAGAGGGCGGCACATCTCTTACAGGGCCCTGCATTATTTGGGTCTGCGGAAGCCTCTGCATAAACTGACTAGTAAGGCTTTACGGGATTTGCTTCCCCGCGTCCCCAGACTTCACTCTCACTGCAGGTTCTTTGGACTCGCTGAACCCCGTTTCCCGGAATGCTGCTGCGGTGGAGATCTGTCCTTTCTCTCCTCCTTAATATCTCCCTGAGGCGTTGCACCTCCTTTTTCTGTCACCAGACTCAAAATCACAACTCTCCCCACGCTCCTGAACTCCCTGGCCCCCCGCTTCTGATCTCTCCCCCGCCCCCCTTCATTTCCTTATTTAGCTTATTTCCTGCATTTCCATGTTTAGATTAGGAACTTAGGAACTACAGTAAGTATGACTAGAACTGTTTAACTCAGGTGAAAGTGAGAAAGCATTATGTGGTCAAAAACATAGGAAGAAATACAATTTACAGTTCATTTAATTAAGAAACCGTATTTAAAAAAAAAATAATGATATACCTGTGGATGTTAACTACATGTGCCGATTTTAGCTAAGATGACTGCTCTTGTTACCGAGTCCAAGCTCACTCCGCTTGCCACACGAAGGTCAGTGAATCAGAGACGAGGTGCTGGGGCACGAATACGACTTTATTGGGAAAGCCGGCAGACCGAGAAGATGGCCGACGAAAGTCTCAAAATAACCGTCTACTCCGGGTTTGGATGCCAGTTTCTTTTACAGCACAGAGAGGGGGAGATGCGGAAGTAAAAAGGCCATACATTTTGCAAATAAATATCCCCTGGAATGGGCAGCCTCGGGGAGGGGATGTGTTAATTTCTTCTTTCTTGCAGCCATTCACAGGTGGGCAGGGAGGGTTCCCCGAGGCCGGCCATTCTGTATAGACAGTAAGTATCCTTTTACTGAACAAAAGCAGCGGGAAAGCAAAGGTTAAAGTAAAAGAAACAGATCCAACGTGTAGTCAGATTTGGCTCTTCCCTTGTAACAGTGTTTCCAATTCCAGTGGTTTTCTTTCAGAAAATATTTCAGTCTTTTGACGTAGAGTTTGCATACAAAGATTCTTAGTGCTTACATTTAATAGCAGCTTGCTTTGATTTCATCAATAACATAATAACAAAATCATTAATGGCTAATATTCTGATATTAGCGCAATCAGTAATACAATTCTATCTTTAATTATGAAAATTCTAACTGCAGTCAAGTAATTGAACTTATAATACAATTTTTATAACTAAATGATAATTTTTTTCCTTGAATTTTTGGGAACAGGTAGTGAATTTATTTTATTTTGAGAACAAGCTAATCTAGAAATACCATGCATTTTGAATATAAATATAATGACATGATGGCTCTAGAAATGTGATGTAAAATTTAAAACCTAAAACAATTTAGGGTGCTACTTGAAAGCAATTTTTATAATTTAGGGAAAAAAAGTGAATTTTATGTTTCATTTAAAATAAAGTAAGATGGAAGTAGAATTCTTTTTATTAACAACTTTATTTTGATATAATTCACATACCATAAAATTCACCCGTTAAAAGTGGCATGCCATGGTTTTTGATGTATTCACAGAGTCGTGTATCTAGTCTCGCAAGCAATTTTAGAACATTTTCATTGTCCCCAAAAGAAACTGCGTCCATTTGCTATCACCTCTGGGTCTCCTATCCTCCCCAGCCCTTGGCAACCACTAATCTACTTTTTATATCTGTAGATTTGCCTTCTCTGGGCATTTCATGTGAATGAAATCATACAGTGTGAGGTCCTTTGTGCCTAGTTTCTTTTTAAAAAATCATTTTATTGAGGTAAGACGGACTTATAAAAAGCTGTACATATTTTTTTTTAACATGGAGAAGTCACTTTTATTTTGTGAGATAATTTATCACGGAAGAGTTTACATTAGTTTTAGTAGAGAAGATTAACTGGTAAGCCCTCTTAGAATTTTTACTTAGCTAAGAGACATTTTTTTAAACATCTTGACTGGAGTATAATTGCTTTACAATGGTGTTTTAGTTTCTGCTGTATAACAAAGTGAATCAGCTATACGTATACATATATACCCACATTCCCTCCCTCTTGCGTCTCCCTCCCACCCTCCCTATCCCACCCCTCTAGGTGGTCACAAAGCACCGAGCTGATCTCCCTGTGCTATGCGGCTGCTTCCCACTAGCTATTTCACCTTTGCTAGTGTATATACGCCCATGTCACTCTCTCACTTCGTCCCAGCTTACCCTTCCCCCTCCCCATGTCCTCAAGTCCATTCTCTACATCTGCATCTTTATTCCTGTACTGCCCCTAGGTTCTTCAGAACCTTTTTTTTGGTTGTTTTTTAGATTCCATATATACGTGCTAGCATATGGTATTTGTTTTTCTCTTTCTGACTTACTTCACTCTGTAGGACAGACTCTCGGTCCATCCACCTCACTACAAATAATTCAATTTCATTTCTTTTTATGACTGACTAATATGCCATTGTATATATGTGCCACATCTTCCTTATCCATTCCATCTGTCGATGGATACTTAGGTTGCTTCCGTGTCCTGTCTATTGTAAATAGTGCTGCAGTGAACACTGTGGTACATGACTCTTTCTGAGTTATGGTTTTCTCAGGGTATATGCCCAGTAGTGGGGTTGCTGGGTCATATGGTAGTTCTATTTGTAGTTTTTTAAGGAACCTCCATACTGTTCTCCATAGTGGCTGTATCAGTTTACATTCCCACCAACAGTGCAAGAGGGTTCCCTTCTCTCCACACCCTCTCCAGCATTTATTGTTTGTAGATGTTTTGATGATGGCCATTCTGACGGGTGTGAGGTGATACCTCACTGTACTTTTGATTTGCATTTCTCTAATGATTAGCGATGTTGAGCATCCTTTCATGTGTTTGTTGGCAATCTGTATGTCTTCTTTGGAGAAATGTCTATTTAGGTCTTCTGCTCATTTTTGGACTGGATTGTTTGTTTTTTTGATATTGAGCTGCATGAGCTGCTTGTATATATTGGAGATGAATCCTTTGTGAGTTGGTTCGTTTGCAACTATTTTCTCCCATTCTGAGGGTTGTCTTTTCGTCTTGTTTATGGTTTCCTTTGCTGTGCATATTTAATGCATACAACTCAGTGAGTTTGGGGATGAGTATACAGACATTAAATGATCATTAATACCAAGGTCACGAAACCATCATCAATATCAAGGCCATAAACATACTATCACCCCCCAAAGCTTCATTCTGCCTCCTATAATATTATTGTTATTAGTGTTGTTACTGCTTGATGTGATGAGAACATGTAACACAAGATCTACCCTATCCTCTGAGCATCTTTTAAATATGTGCTACCATAGTTTTAGGTGTAGGCATTATGCTGTATAGCTGATCTCCAGAACTTATTTATCTTGCATAATGAAACTCTGAACCCTTTAACCATCACCTCCTCATTCCAATAAGTGTGAAAGGACATTTTGGGAAAGATTTAGAAAATAAACAAGCTGATAATTGATAGAAATTTTTGGCTCTCTAGGCAAAATAACTCCTCTACAGGAAAAAAAAAAAAGAGAGCAAAACTTTGTGCTCTAATTGGGAGCCCCTAGACAAGAATATGTGTAAATATTGTGAACAGGAAGGCCATTAAAGGAACCAACGACCCATAATGCTTAAGAAATGCAGGGATACTTACCTGGCAGGGGAGATACCATGATCACGAAGGTGGTTTTCCCACGTTGAGGCTTATCCATTGCACTCTGGATGTGCTGACCCCTGCGATTTCCCCAAATGTAGGAAACTCAACTGCATAATTTGTCGTAGTAGGGGACTGCGTTCGCGCTTTCCCCTGTTAAAAAAGAAAAAAAAAAAAGAAACACAAGGAAAACTGTCTAAAATCTGTTCAGTAGTGCTGCTTACAGGGAAACCTTGCATCCTGAAATTCCATGCTCTTCATCTAAACTCTCAAGGGAAATAGCCTATATTATGTATGAACAATACAGCTTTCCATTTTTCCTTTTTTAAATATTTGAAATATAGTTGACACACAGTATTACATTAGTTTCAAGTGTACAACATAGTGATTCAATGTTATATACATTACAAATTGATCACCATGTCATTCTGGTTACTATCTGTCACCATACAAAGGTGTTACAATATTATTGACTACATTCCCTGTGTTCTATGTTACAACCCTGTGACTTAGTTATTTTATAACTGGAAGTTTGTACCTCATAATCCCCTTCACCTATTTCACCCATCTTCCCACCCCATTCCCTCTGGTGACCACCAGTTTGTTCTCTGTATCTAGGAGTCTGTTTTGGTTTCGTTACGTTTGTTCATTTGTTGTGTTTTACAGATTCCACATATAAGTAAAATCGTACAATATCTGTCTTTCTCTGTCCAACTTATTTCCCTTGGCATAATACCCTCTAGGTCCATCCATGTTGTCATAAATGGCAGGATTTCCTTCTTTCTTATGGCTGAGTAATATTCCACAGCATATACATACTACATCTTCTTTATCCATTCGTCTGTTGATGGTGATGTAACACTTTTCATCCAGTAATTCTCTAACACCCATAAAGGGAAATCATGTGACTGTATATTTGTAATTAAGGAATCGTTCATGCTCAGAACAGAATTTATGGACACTCCAAAACCAGAATCTGACTTACTATGTTTGCTCTGGTTGCTTTTAAATTAAACATGTAATGGAAAAATATGTGTTCACTAAAATAAGTAGTCTAGTCATGCCTATTGAACCTAATTTCTTACTAAAAGTTAAATTGAACTGACCTATGACACTTTTTAGGACATGCCAAATTGTCTAAATAAAATAGTAAATCTATACACCAGTAACAGGTTCGATTTTAGAACAATTTGCTTCTTTGAAATAATATAGAAACAAAAAAGCTTCTCAGACTCTTCAGGTACTATTTAAACATGAACAAGTACATGAATTACTTGATTCCTTGACGTCTCCTAAGATAATTTCTGTCATAAAGGTAGATTCTCACAATAAACCAGATACTATAAGCGCTAGTATTTTATACCGTAAACAATATAGACTTACTTTAGAAATTCCATAGAAATGTATAGGAATACTTTAGAAAGTACTTTAGCAGGTTTTCATCTGAACCAGGCTACTCCAACTAAAGTGTATACAAAAGGCCTTCTTACGAAATCAAAAAGTCACACATCTGTGGAGATTTGTGGATACACAACGTCTACACTACAGAATTCGGAAAGAACGCCCCAGAGAATGATCGTGTTGTAAGAACCATGATCCCTCAAGCATCTGTTCTCATGGCCAAGTCCGTTTATTTATTTAATTCATAGCTTGTTCTATTCCAGATCACAGATGTAGCCGTTTCAATATTCTTAGCTCCTACCCCCATGGGAAAGAAGTTTATAAAATAGAGTCTGCTGTTTATGTACAGCACATTTTGTCTTTAGTCTAGACATTCTGTTCACTTCTAAAGTTCATTTCTAGTTACTGAGGCCAGCACCTTTTGCCCCGCCACTGACAGTGAGTTTTTTCATACATTTTAGATTACGTGTATTCTACCCTGTGACACTCCAACTTCCTTGATTGCTTGATTTGAATAGGTTTCAGTTGACTCGTGGAACCATAAAAATCGATGGTTTAGACACATGCACGGTGGCAGAGGTCCATTGTTAAGGTATCTGAACTATGGCGTGATCTGTTTACCATCTCTTAGTTTGCCTTTTCCAGAACGTCATATAAACGAGGTCATACAGTGTGTTGGCTCTTGAGCTTGGATTCTTTCACTTGTGAAGGCAGAATCAAAACGGAATGGGTGATTACAAGAGAGCTCTTTAGAATGGAGCAGGGAGGTCATTTAGGAAGTGTGACTCACCACGTCTCAGCCTGAATGGAATCTGACCTTCTGACTCCATGAAGTCATCCGGAGCATCTGCCAGAAGCTTATGGCAGGTATAGTATTGCCCTTTATAGAGTGTCTTCCACGCAGCGCCAGCAGAGGAGGGCGTGAACTCTGACCCGTGCGGGAGCCACGGCCTGCACTTCCCGCACGGACCACAGGGTGGCGCCGAGCCCGCCTCTCTGACCCATAGCGCATGCGCGTTCCCCCGCGGACGCGGCTCTGAGCGCAGCTGAAAGGAGTTGTGCCTCCTCAGTCGACGCCACGGCTTCGGGTGGGGCGCTGGCCTCGGCGTCTCTGCTGACAGGAGCTCGGTCTCCTCAGGACTCGCTGAGGTTTCGGCTTCAGGACAACACAGGGCCGTGTCCACGCTGACGGGAGCTGGGTTTCCTGAGGTCGCAGGCGACGCCGGGAGGAAAAGGTGAGGGAAATTGAGAAGTGGGGAGAAGCTTCCCGGGGGCGGCTGATGGCGGGGGGTGGGCGGGTCCGTCTTCGTGCGACCCAGAAGGGCTTGGTGTGCAAAGCTGTGTTTTTGGTCAGGTTGGTGCGCGGTGGAGCCGCGTGGGTCATGGGCTGTGCAGTCTGCCCAGCACCGTTTACCGTGGGGGTGCCCTTCCCCTCGGTGTGTCCTTGGCCCCCTTGTCGTAAATTAGCGGACCCCACCCGTGCGGGGTGGGTTCTGGGCTCTCCGTCCGTCCCTCTGGTCTGTGCTCCTGTTGTGAGCCAGTTCCGCACTGTTTTGGTGACGGTAGCTTCGCCATGTCGTGTGAAGTCAGGGAGGGAGATGCCTCCAGCCCGTTCTCCTTTCTCAGGGTCGCCTTGGCCATTTGGGGTCCTTCGTGGCTCCGCACAGACATTAGGAGGATGTGCTCCGTTTCTGTGACAAACAGCATCGGAGGTTAGGCAGGGCCTGCATTCACTCTGTGCACCGCTTTGGGTGGAACGGACATTTTAGCAGCAGTAATTCTTGCATTCCATGAGCGCGGGGTATCTTTCCATTGATTTGTGTCTTCTTCAGTTTCTTCATCAAGGTCTTAGAGTTTTCAGTGTGCAGGTCTCTCACGTCCTTGGTTAAATCTATTCCTTGGTCTTTTGGATGCAGTTGTAAACTGGATTCGTTCTCTTTCTGATGGTTTGTGATTCGTGTTTAGGAATACAATTGATTTGGGGGTATTGATTTTGTAACTTTACTGAATTCGTTGATTCGTTCTAATAGGTTTTTTGTGGAATGATGTAGAGAATTGGAACTTGGAAATTCCACTGCTTCTTTCACAGCCGGGTCATCCACAGCACGCAAGACACAGTGGCCCCTAATTGAATCTGCCCATGGTGCTTGTAAATTACGCGTGGACTCCGAGGAGGGCAATTAGGTCCAGGACTGTGTGAGCTGGATCTGGGTAGGGCGTGGCCTCTGTTAGGAAGTGTGAGGTTTTCTCCGCTTTTCTGGTGTGGTTTTGATAAGTTATTTACTTTCCAGTAATTTCAAGCATACAGAAAACTCCAGTAGCAGAGCAAAGCCCTGTGTATCTGCACCCTCAGATTCCCCGGCCGTCCTTGCTTCACTGCATTAGCCACTGCACACAAAATACTCCAGTGCGTTTTACCCACACCAGGGCACTCTTCCAGGCAACTAGCAGGTAACCACCAAATGAGGAAATTATTATCATGGTTTCCCCATTAGAATCCAATCCACAGGCCCGCTTCAACTTCCACCAGCTGCCCCAACTCAACGGAAATGTCTTTTCCCATACTCATCCAGTTTGCTTTTCTGGGAACCATTACTGATACTTTCTCTCATTTTCACAGCTTTGATGGATTTAAAGCACACAAGGTGACTATGTGATCTGGTTGGCTTTTTCTATATGGCTTTTTTTTTTTTTTTAAACTAAGGGTGTTTTCACTGTTCATCCATATTGTAACATGTATTGGTACTTCACTAATTTTTTGTGTTGTGATTAAATATACATTACATAACATATTCCATTTAAATGGTTTTAAGTATACAGTTTTATGACATTAACTCCATTTACATCATTGTACAAGTAGCCTCACCATCCATCTCCAGAACTTTCCAGTTTTTACCAGCAAAACTCTGTAGCCATTAGACACTGATTCCCCTCAGCCCGTGGCAACTGCATTCTACTTTCTGCCTTTGAATTAGACTTGCCTGGGTACCTCGTATAAGTGGAATCATATCACGTTTGACCTTTTGTGACAGGGTTATTTCACTCGTCAGAATGACTTCAGGGTTCACATACATCGTAGTGTGTGTCAGAATTTCCTTAGTTTTTGAGGCTAAATAATATTCCATCCTGTGTATGATACAGTTAGTTTATCCATTCATCCATCAGGGGACACTTGGGTCACTTCCACCTTTTGCTATTGTGATTAATGCTATTATGAATATGGTGTACGAATATCTCTTTCAGTCTCTGCTTTCAGTCTGTTGAGTATATACGCTGATGTGGAATTAATGGATCATACTTTAATTCTACGTTGAATTTTTTGAGGAACTGCCATACTGTTTTCCACAGAGGCTGCACCATTATACTTTATAAATTTTATGGTGGAATAATATGGCAGTGTATGGATCTACCCCATTTTGTTTGTATATTTACCCATTGATGGACATTTGCCTAATTTCTACTATTTGGCTGTTGTGAACAGTGCTACTATCAATATATGTGTACAGGTTTCTGTTTGAGCACCTGTTTTCAACTCTTTGGCCTATATATATCTAGAAGTGGAGTTTTTGAACAATATTGTATTTGTATATTTATATTGTAAACATAAGTTGCACCATTTTACCTTTACACAAGTAATATTTAAGGGTTTTAAATTCTCTACATTGTTGCCAAGGTTTCTTATTTTTAGCTTTCTTGATTATAACTATTTTAGAATGTGTGAAAGAGTTATTGCATTGTGGTTTTACTTTGCATTTCAATCATGACTAATGATGTTTGACATCTTTTCATCTGCTCGTTGACCATTTGTATGTGTGGAGAACTGTCTATTCAAGTCCTTTGTCCATTTTTTTTTTTTTTTTTTTTTTTGTGGTACGTGGGCCTCTCACTGTTGCGGCCTCTCCCGTTGCGGAGCACAGGCTCCGGACGCGCAGGCCCAGCGGCCACGGCTCATGGGCCCAGCCGCTTCGCGGCATGTGGGATCTTTCCTGGATCTTCCAGGGCACGAACCCATGTCCCCTGCATCGGCAGGCGGACTCTCAACCACTGCGCCACCAGGGAAGCTCTGTCCATTTTTAAAATTGGGTTATTTGTCTTTTTGTTGATGAGTTGTAAAAGTTCTTGATGTAATTTGGTTAAAGACTCATCAGTACATAATGTGTAAATATTTTCTTCCGTTCTGTGGACTGTCTTTTCACTTTCTGGATTGCATCTTTTGATGCAAAAAGTTTGTAATTTTAAAGAAATCCAATTTACCTATTTTTTCTTCTGTTGCTTGTGCTTTGGTGTCAGATCTAAGACACCATTGCTAAATCCAAGGTTATGAAGATTAATCCCCATGTTTTATTGGAGAGTTTATACAGTAGTCCCTTGATGTCTGTGGGGGATTGGTTCCAGAACACCCAGGGACAGCAAAATCCACGGATGCTGAAGTCTTATTTAAAAGTGTATAGTATTTGCATATAACCTGGGCACATCTTCCTGTACACTTTAAATTATCTCTAGATTACTTATTATAACTAATACAATGTAAATGGTACATAAATGTTGTAAATACAATGTAAATGCTATGTAAATAGTTGCTGGCACGTGACAAATTCAAATTTTGCCTTTTGAAACTTACCGTAATTTTTTTTCTAATGTTTTCTGTCTGGAGTTGGTGGAATCCACGGATGTGGAACCCATGAATATAGGGGATTGACTGTAATTTACTACATTTAAGCCTGTTATCTGTTTTGAATTACTTTTTCTATGTGGTATGAGGCAAGGGTCCAGTTTCATTCTTCTGTATGTGGATAGCCAATTGCTTAGTACCACTTGTTGAAAACACAGTTTTCCCCCAATTTAATTTTGTTGACTGTTACCTAAAATCAGTTCATCCTAGATGGGTGGGTTTATTTCTGGGATCTGCATTCAGTTCCATTCATCTCTCTATATATCTTTATGCCAGTGTCACCATGTTCTATTTGCTGTTGCTTTATATTAACATTTGATATTGGGAAGTGTGAGCCTCCAACTTTGATTTTCTTTCTAAAATTTGTTTTAGCTCCTTAGGTTCTCTTGAAATTCCATATTCTGTCATATTCTGCTCCCCTTCACATGCGTGTATGCCCATTAGCTTACGCATTTATCTTCTGAAGGCATCCTGATTCCTGTGAGGTTTAGACATTATGAGTAGAAGTTCTATGCATAATAGCATCCTTGTTTTTGTTTGGATACTGTTTTTCAAAGCAGTTATGTGAATACTGGAGGCATGATAGATGGATCTCAAGGTGTGAGACCCGTTTGGCTTGGAAAAGTACTGCCAGACTGTATCTCAGGAGGCGGTCTGTGCGCCCGTCAGTTATGAAGAGTCGCTGATGTTCCCCGCCCTCCAGTGATCGGTATTGTCATGTGGGAGGAGCTTAGCAGTTCTAATGGGGTGTAGAGCTGTCTTGCTGTTTTAATTGGTAATTCTCTAATGGTGTACAGTGTTGATCATGTTTTTGTCCACTTATTGATTATCTGTTTATCTTCTCTGGCCAGGTGTCTGTTCAGATCTTTACGCATTTGTAATGAAAGCGCTTGCTTTATAGTGGTAATAATGTGCGTACAAATTCTTTATCAGATATATGTTTTGCAAATAATTTTTCTCCCAGGTTATTGCTTCTCTTTTGGTTTTCTGAATAAAGTAGTTCACCGAGTAGAAATTTTTAATTTTATAAAGTACGTTATTATTTTTCCTTTTATCTGTGGGCTTTTCCTGTTGTGTGTTAGAAGTCAAAGCTCATGATCTATGTGACCAAACCCATGGCCGTGTAGATTTTCTTCTATATTTTTTTCTGTAATATTTATAGTTTTCTGTTTCAAACTTGTCTGTGGACAATTTTGAGTGACATTTGGTGTAAGTTGTAGAGTTTGTGTCTACATTCATTTCATTGCATATGGTTTCTTTTTGTCCTGTAATTCTTTATTGAGATGTCATGGGATATTTGCCTCCTTCATTTTGAATTTTCAAAATTTAGTGGCTGCAGCAGGATGGCCAGCACAGGACTTGCCTCCACTGAAGTGGAGAGGGTGAGGCCTGCATTTGCTAGGTTGCCAGCAGAAGGCGACAAGCCCGCCCCTCTTACTAGTGCAGCCCCTGCCTGTTCTGTCATCAGACTTGGCTCCCTGCACAGCTGACCGGAGCCTGGTCTCCTCCGGACCCGCCAGGGGTTTGGCTTCAGGACAGTGCGGGCCTGCATCCACATTGAGACGAGCTTGGTCTCCTCAGGCCCAGCTGGGAGGTGCCGCCGTGGGGAGAAGAGGTGAGGAAACATGAGGGAGAAGCTTCATGTGTGTGGCTGACTGCTGGGGGCTGGGGTGGGGCTGGTTAGTCTTCAGAGGACCCAGCGGAGGAAGGGCTTGGCATGGAAAATTGTGGGTTTCAGTGAGTTTTGTGTGTGGTGCAGACGGTGTCCAATGTCCCTATTGGGCTTGTGATGTTCCATTTTCCAGGCAGTTTATTTAGGGGAGTGTCCTTTCCCTGATGTATGTCCTTGGCAGCTTTGGCATCAGTTAACTGGCCACGTGTGTGGGCTTATTTCTGGGCTCTGTTCTGTCCCTCTGGTCCGTCGGCCTCTCTGTGTGCTATTTCTACACTGTTTGCTTAATGTACCTTTGTAATATGGTTTGAAGTCAGGCAATGAGTTTCCTCCAGCTGCTGCTGTCCTTTCTCAGGATCCCGTTGGCTGTTCGGGGTCCTTTGTGGACCACAGAAATGTTAGAATTCTTTGTTCAGTTTCTGTGAACAATGCTGTTGGAATTTTGGTAGGAGTTGCATTGAATGTGTATATTGTTTTGGGTAGAATGGACATTTTAACACTTGCTAATTTTTTCCATCCATGGGCACAGGCTACCTTTCCATTTATTTGTGTCTTCAATTTCTTCATCAATGTCTTCACGTTTTCAGTGTGCAGGGCTTTCATGTCTCGGGCTAAATTCATTCCTAGGTATTTGGTTTTTCTGATGTTATTGTAAATGCGATTGTTTTCTCAATTTCTCTTTCAGATGGTTCCTTATTAGTGTATGGAGACACAAGTGATCTTAGTGTATTGATTTTGTATCCAGCAGCTTTACTGAATTCATTTATTAATTCTAACAGTTTTTTTGTGGTTTGATGTGGAAAACTGGAATTAGAAACCCCACTGTTTTCTACCACAGCAGGTCATGCACAACACCCAGGACATAGTGGCTACTATTATAATTTTCCCACAGTTCCCCTTAAAACGTGTGAAATCGTACAAGGGAGGTTAGCGTCATCACTTTTGATTAGCAGGATCTGGGTAGGGTGGCCTCTATAACAAAGTTTGATGTCTTTTCTACTTTTCTGTCCTGTTATTGACATAGTTGTTTCGAAAAGTGATTTATTTTCCAAAAATTTCAAATGTATAGAAAACTTTAAATAGCAGTACAGAGTACACACATTTGGCACTTCACACAAAATACTCCCGTGTGTTTTACCCTGAACAGCGACACTCTCCCAGGGGACCACCACATAACTCCCTAATGAGGATCATTACAGTTTCCACATGCTAATCCAATCTACAGGCCCACTTCAACTTTCACCATCTGCCCTGACACTATGGAAATGTCTTTTTCCATTCTGATCCAGTTTTCTTTTTCAGGAAGTATTATTGAGATTTTTTCCTCGTATTCGAAACATTGATGGGTTTAAAGTGCACAAGATGAGTTGATGATCTGGGTGGCCTTTCCTGCATGGATTCTTTCACTTAGTATGTTGTCAGTGTTCATCCTCGTTGTAACACGTATCAGCACTTCATTCTTTTCATTGTGATCAAAATATAATACATAGCATAGCCTTTGCCATTTAAATCATTTTAAGTATATAGTTCAGGGGCATTAACTACATTTCCGTTTCTACATTTCTACCTTCCATCTCCAGAACTTTTTCATTTTCCCCAAAGTGAAACTGTATCCATTATACAATAAATCCTCTCAGCTCTTCACAACCACATCCTTTCTGTCTCTGAATTTGACTTCTCTGGATATCTTATGGAAGTGGAATCAGATAATTTGTCCTACTCTGACTTATTTCGCTTAGCATAGTGACTTCAGGGTTCATCCACATTATAGCTTGTATCAGAATTTCCATAGTTTCCAAGGCTGAATAATATTCCTTGTGTTTTATATAACACATTTTATTGATCCATTGATCTGTCAATGGACACTTGGGTTGCTTCCACATTTTGTTATTGTTCATGATGCTGCTATCAATAGGAGTGTACAAATATTTGTTTCAGGCCCTGCTTTCAGATATTTTGAGTAAATATCCTGAAGTGGAATCGATGGATCACATGTCAGCTCTATGCTTAACTCTTTGAGGAGCTGCCATATTGTTTTCCACAGTGGCTGCACCATTTTACTTTGTTTATATGGCAGAATAATATCTTACTTTATGGGTATACCCCATTTTGTTTGTCTACTCACCTGTTGATGGGACATTTCAATTATTTCTACCTTTTGGCTATTGTGAACAGTGCTGCAATGAATATTCATGTACAAGTTTTTGTTTGAACACCTGTTTTCAATTCTTTGGTGTCTCTAGGAATGAAGTTGTTGAACCACATTGTATTATACATTTAATTTTTTGAGGAAATGTCAAAGTATTGTACACATAGGCTGCACCGCTTTATGTTTCCATAAGCCCTGTTTAAAAGCTCCCTTTTCTCTATATTTTTGCCAGTATTTGGTGTTTTTATTGTTTTTTTAAAAAATTATAACCATTCTTGTATGTTTGAAGGGCTATCATATTACGGTATTAATTTGCATTTCCATCCTGACTGCTGATGTTTGACATCTTTTCATGTGCTTGTTGACCGTTTTTTGTTTGTTTGTTTTGAATTTTATTTATTTTTTATTGTTGACCATTTTTTTTGACGTGTTTGGAGAATGGTCTGTGCAAGTCCTTTGTCCATTTTGAAAATTGGGTTCTTCATCTTGTTTGGATAAACTGTAAAATTTCTTATATCTTCTGAGGAACAGACTCTTATCAGATATATAATGTGCAAATATTTTCTTCAATTCTGAGGGCTGTCTTTAACTTTCTAGATAGCATCTTTTAATGTACAAACGTTTTTTAAATATGAGGAAATCCAATTTATTTCTTTTTTCTTTCATTTCTTTTACTTTGGTGTCAAATTTAAGAAACCGTCGCTAAATGCAAGGTTATGAAGATTTATTCCCTAGGTTTATTCAGAATTTATACAGTCATCCCTTGGTATACAATTCACTACGTTTTAGATCTGTGGTCAGAGTTGGTTTAGGGTCACGATTTAGGGTTATGGTCAGGGTTGGAGGGTCAGGGTAGAGGGTCATGGTTAAAGGGTCAGGATCAGGGATTAGAGGTTAGGTGCCAGAGTTAAGGGTCCCGTGTCTCAGATTAGGGTTGTTAGGTTTAGGGTTATAAATTATCGTGTTAGGGTTAGAGTTAGGTTTAAGGATAATGTTCCCTCATCCCCCTTCTCCCTCTCCATCTCTCTGAGGCTTGCAGATGGACAGGATTCTCCCAGGGTCACATGTGATTCAGGGTATTGTGCTGGGCCACTTTTTTTGTCCCGCAGTCCTGGGCTCTGAGAGAAGAATGAAATGTCTGTACTGTCTTAGACTGTTTCAAATCCAACTCAACCTCAGTCAAGGGCATGGAGATGGTCAGAAGTATGAAGGGT